>NC_090751.1:11078876-11086376 GCF_036898095.1 Palaemon carinicauda
GAAGACCCAAGATAAAGAAGATCCCATATAAAGACACTAGATAAAGAAGATCCCATATAAAGACACTAGATAAAGAAGACCTTAGACAAAGACTAAAGATGATGAAAACCAAAGATAGAGAAGAATCCAGATATAGACCCTAGATAAGGACCTAAGATGAAGAAGACCATAGACAAAGACCATTATTATTATTATTATTATTATTATTATTATTATTATTATTATGTTATTCACTGTCTACAGAGACTGATGGTTTATCGTGTGGGGTTCTGGTTACATATAGTTCCTAAGTATTCCATCATCATTATAATTATTATTATTATTATTATTATTATTATTATTATGAATAGTAATAGTATTGTTAACTTGTTTAGCGATATGTCTTGTTAGACTCACTACGGGGTCTAACAATTTGGTCATTCTTACACGAAACTTTGAACAAGAAACAAATGTAAATTAGGGAAGTGGACAACCAGAGAGAACGAATGAAAGGTAGATTAATAAAAGAATGAAGCTGAGTTCGAAAGGAGACGGAAAAGAATAAGCCGTAGACAGTGTACAGCTAGTGTCACAATTATTACCACAACCACCTCGCCCCTTTGCCATCCGGATCTCGGTGGAGTTTGAATGGCAGTTATAAACTTATAACTACTGATTTGCCAAGACAACCCCCCCCCCCCCCGTCCACACTCAAATATCAATCTTAATCACCAAGTGTTAAGAATCTTGGTCGTTTTCATCTTGAAGTGAGGTTATATCATCAGATGAGAAGGAAGATATATATATATATATATATATATATATATATATATATATATATATATATATATATATATATATATATATACATATACATATATGTATATATATACATACATATATATATATATATATATATATATATATATTTAGAATTTGTAACTGCATGAATTTTTTGTTTCTTTTAAGGGGAAAAAGTATAATTATGGAAGTTGTAACTTACCCCCGAATATCGGTGAAACAGTTTAGCAGCGTTAACTTATACGAAGCAATAACTTATGTTTAGTGTTATGATTAAGAATCAATGTTTGCTCTCTCTCTCTCTCTCTCTCTCTCTCTCTCTCTCTCTCTCTCTCTCTCTCTCTCTTTTTACGACGGCGTCGTGCCGTTGCTGGAAAATATTAGTAGATCCCCGTCGGTTCCGGTAATATATGCAGCGGCCAATGTTTGTGCTTGCGCGTTTACATGCTTCGATGCTTGTTTACTTATGCATGATTTTTTTTTTTTTTTTTTTTTTTTTTTTTTTTTTTTTTTTTTTTTTTTTTTTTTTTTTTTTTTTTTTTTTTTTAGCTGAAAGGGGGTTGTTCCTTGCGAGCAAGAATGATTACATCATCATTTTTCTTTTAGGCTCCTCGTTTTCATGTTTGCTCTGGAAGTTTACGGGAGCAGACAATGAACGGATGTATTTTACGTTCTAATGCAAATTTGACCAGCGAAGACTGTATTTCGTGTAGTAGTTAATTTCATAAAAAAATAATATATTCTTCAAGATATCTCATGGGATCTTGGTAGTGTTCTCTGCGACGCCTTAGTACAGTTGGCTTCATCAATTCTGGTACATACTCTTCTTAAATTTTTATTTTTCCTTGTTCCTTTCCTCGCTGGGCTATTTTCCCGGTTGGAGCCCCTGGGCTGATAGCATCCTGCTTTTCCAACTAGGGTTGTAGCTTAGCAAGTAATAATAATAATAATAATAATAATAATAATAATAATAATAATAATATTACATAGGAAGCAAAGCAGATGTCATTGCACCAAAATTAATGAAGCCAACTGTACAACTAAACCAATCTTTCACTGAATCCTTAAAGGGGGATATATTTTCTATTATGTATTAATTAAACGTTATTTTATATTTCTAAGGATGTCGTCTTCTTCTGACGGGTCAATTTTTACCACATTATTCCCTTGGCGGTTGTTTGTTGCGCCAGTTTAGACCAACAGATCAATCAATAGGTTGTTTTCAGACCTATGAATTTGATATTTGTATTATTATTGTTATTATTATTATTATTATTATTATTATTATTATTAGCTAAGCGACAACCCTAGTTGGAAGAGCAAAATGCTATAAGCCCAAGGGCTCCAACAGGGAAGTGTAAATACTTGTAGCACTGATCAAGTCTCATCTGTTATATCTTGGTGATTTTTTGTTTTTAGTTTTTTGTTTATTATTATTATTATTATTATTATTATTATTATTATTATTATTATTACTTCTAACTAATCTACAACCCTAGTTGGAAGAGGAAGATGCTATAAGCTCAAGGGCTCCAACAGGGAAAAATGTATCTGCTTCTAGCACTGATCATGTCTCATCTGTGTTATATCTTGGTGATTTTTTTTTTTTTTTTGCTTATTATTATTATTATTATTATTATTATTATTATTATTATTATTATTAGCTAAGCTACAACCCTATTTGGAAAAGCAAGATGCTATAAGCCCAATGGCTCCAACAGGGAAAAATAGCCTTGTGAGGAAAGGAAATAAGGAAATAAATAAATGGTATGAAAAATAATGAACAATTAAAATATAATATTTTAAAAAACAGTAACAACATCAAACCAGATTTTCATATATAAAGTATAAAAAAGACTTATGTCAGCCTGTTTAACAAAAATTAAAAATTTGCAACAATTTTGAACTTTTGAAATATTTTATTCAATCATTCATTACTTCAGCCATATGGATTGAAATGTACTTTCCTCTGCTTGTGTGTATGTGGGGGTGGGGGTCAACAGTAGGCCTATATGCCAAAACAGAGGAAATAACCTGATAAACCTTGAGAGATATAGTTACGGGGAAGCTTCTCAAACTTATTAACTTTTGAGAGAAATAGGCTGACAATTCACAATCTGTTGTCATGGAAACCGTCTCGTAGGCCTACTCACCTTTGGCTCCCCAGTTTTCTATGCTTATTATATCTTCTTGAAACTGTCACTCGTTGAAATATGTATTTTCCTTTCCTCACGGGGCTATTTTTCACTGTTGGAGTCCTGGGGCTTATTGCATTCTTCTTTTCCAACTACGATTGCAACTTAGCTAATAATAATAATAATAATAATAATAGTAGTAGTAGTAACAATGGATGCAAATACATCTAAATTTCTCTACATCCCGATGTTTTGGTACAGCATCCTTTAATAACCTCAAGATCATGTATTGAATAAATCAAGAAATTATTTTTTTTCCTCTCTAAGGGATTTTTGAGCCTATGTTGGCGAAAACAATAATGTTTTTTGCCTAATTCTTCACTATCTGTTCTTAAGGGAATATATATATATATATATATATATATATATATATATATATATATATATATATATATATATATATATATATATATGTTTTATTCTATGCGTCCATACATTAATAGATAAAGGTATGTATTTTTTGTACAGTCAAAACACGGAAAAAGGATAAATTAATATTTGTTTATGTAACGTAGCTCTAACTTGTCAGGCTTGTGGTGGCCGATGTGGTAACGTCCCTGACTGGTGAACTCCAGACTCGGGCTCGAGTCCCGCTCAAACTCGTTAGTTTCTTTGGTCGCTATAACCTCAACATCCTTGTGAGCTAAGGAGTTGGGGGGGAGCCTATAGGTCTAACTGTTGAGTTATCAGCAGCTATTGCATGGCCTTCCTTGGTCCTAGCTTGGGTGGAGAGGTGGCTTGGGCGCTGATCATATGTATATGTGGTCAGTCTCTAGGGCATTGTCCTGCTTGATAGGGGAGTGTCACTCTCCCTTACCTCTGCCATTCATGAGCGGCTTTTAAACTTTTAAACCTTTAAGAGAAACGTGATATTGAAATCATAATATTAGTAACACCGATATATGTATAATTCCTTACCATAACCATTGAAAACCATAAGATTTGTCCTGCTTGAATTATCGGAAAATCTACAAACATGAAGTATGAATTAAAACGAAATTCGTGCGATGGGAAGTGTGCGATTCAATAAAAGAATTTGGGATTGAGAAAAATGGACCGAAATACAGAGCATTTTCATTTACACCACTCGCAGGAGAACATGACATTTGCATTTGAGAAAGAAAGTTCCACTTCGAGATTTCCCTTCAAGGAAGCTTCGCTGCGGGTTAACAGAAGAAGCATCGGAGGAAGAGTTAACGCGGAGAGAGAGAGAGAGAGAGAGAGAGAGAGAGAGAGAGAGAGAGAGAGAGAGAGAGAGGAGAGAGAATACGTAATTAATTACATCAGAAAGGTATTTTAATACGCTTTTATAGTTGCTTTGTGTTTAGAGTAAATATTTATTTAGGTAATATCACAATTTATAAAATATAAGTTGTCTCGTTGACGATCAAAATATTTGCTGAATATATCTAATATAAATATTTTTCATCAGTATTGTGAAAGGATGCCTTCAATATACACCCCACACGATCAGAGTTCTTTTCAAAATGTTTTCCTATTTTCAAAAAAATTGTATGTTCTATGGACACCTATAGTTATTTACCTAGTCATGAAAAAGGAAGAAAATACCCAAAAATTCATATATAAAGATTAATGTGTCTGGATTAAGATACTAAGTAATTGAGCCTGCATTGCCTCGTTCCATTTCACACCTTCAAAGCCCTCTGGTTTTGGAAAGCAGTTGCCTCCAGTTGTGTAATATGCAAATGATGATGCGGATAACATTCGTCCTTGAAATTTCCAAGTACAAAATGATTTGTTCGTGTACTCATGGAGTTTGTATTTCGTGTCCTGCAATAGTTATTAGTGCATACGAAATCTGGGCAAATGGTATTGATAAATATCGTATATATCCTTCTACATACAGTCTCGGATTGGAAGATGGTTTAAAAATTGTTTGTTGGTGATTTACAAAATTTTGCCAAAGGTATTAATAAATATCATATATCTTTCTACATACAGTCCTGGACTTTTGAAAGATGGATTTGAATGGATGGTGATTTAAGAAATTTTGGCAAAAGGTATTGATGAATATCATTCATGTATCTTTCTACATACAGTCTTGGATTGGAAGATGGACTAAAATAGTTTGATGGTGATGTAAGAAATTTTACCAAAGAGTATTGATAAATAACATATAAATCTCTACATACAGTCTTGGACTTCTGGAAGATGGATATGAATTGTTTGATGGAGATTTAAGAAATTGTTCCAAAAAGTATTGATTAATATTATATATATCATTCTACATACAGTCTTGGACTTCTGGAAGATGGATGGAAATTGATAGTGATTTAAGAAATTTGGGCAAATGGCATTGATTAATTTCATATATATTTTCCTACATACTGTCTTGGACTTTTAGAAGATGGATTAAAATTGTTTGATAGTGATGTAAGAAACTTTGGCAAATAGTATTGATAGATATCATATATTTTTCTTCATACAGTTTTTGCCTTTTGATAGTGGATTTAAATTGTTTGAACATGAGAGAGGAGTTGTCAATTAGAGACATAGGATATGATAACAGCAAAACACTGACTTGATGGAAATCCCTGAAGATTAGGGAGAATAAAAATAATCTTACATTCACAATATCTCCATGAAACCGTAAAACCTAATTTAGATCTGCCAAGTGACAATGTCTATAAGAAGATTACCAAAATAAATAATTGATTGCCATTTTAGACTTTAAGGAGGCTTCCTCTATAGTAAGGATTTATTGTATATTGTTAAAATAATAATAATAATAATAATAATAATAATAATAATAATAATAATAATAATAATAATAATAATAATAATAATAATAAAACGCTGATAATCACGTTTGAAAATTGACAATATTCCAACATCGACAACTTTCATTTTTCAAGATATCTTAAATCTGGTTGTTGTTGTTGTCTTTATTTTATTTTTTAAAGCTCGTTATTTCTACTTTTTAGCTCATATACCATTCACGTAATTATAATCTTGACCCCCCCCCTCCCCCATTTTTACAATCGATTGCATTTTGATTATTTTCATGTAACCATTAATTGTCACTTGTGGTTTCAAGATAGGTTTTTAGTTTTCATGAAGATAAATTCGAGATTATTTTTAGTGACTATTTTCATACAGTGCATTTTCCGATAGTATTCCAGGCATTTTGAACACACACACACACACACACACACACACATGCGTCTTGACACTGGAATAGTAAAGAGTGCATGAGAACCAGCATGTAGTGACTGCTATTGTTTGCACGAAGCAGAATCAAGTTGTCCGAAGCCACCGGCTTGATAAATGGCTTGCTTAAGCCAGTAGCAGCTGCGCCTGCCTGCGTTAAATGGCCGAGGGTATTTTCTCCTTGTCCAACACAGGCATTGGATGGTTGAAAATTAACTTCGACAACGAACAGGACGCCTCTTCAACGCCTTCCCTCTCCTCCTCCTCCTCCTCCTCCTCCTCCTCCTCCTCCTCCCCCTCTCTATACTCTGCTGGTGGCGATTACTGACAGGAATTACAAGCACTTTCAGCGGCCGTATATACGATTTCAAATGGATCTCTGCCAAACTAGGCTCTGGTAGGCATTTCAAAAGCCGAGTTTTATTTACACTTTAAAGATATAAAGGTCGCTCATGAATGGCAGAGGCAAGGGACAGTGACATTGCCCTAGCAAGCAGGACTATACCCTAGAGACTGACCATATATACATATGATCAGCGGTCAAGCCTCCTCTCCACCCAAGCTAGGACCAAGGAGGGCCAGGCAATGGCTGCGTAGGACTCAGCAGATAGACTTATAGGCTCCCGCAGACCCACCATCCTTAGCTCACAAGGATAGTGAGGTTGCAGCTACCGAAGGAAGTCTAAGTATGTATTTAATCCAAGCACTGTGAGATGCTGTTCATTATTTTTTCTTTTAATAAGAAATATTTTTTTGTTTTTGTTTTTACCTCCGTCAACGAGGTGCGAAGGAGGTTACGTTTTCGCCCCTGTTTATGTGTTTGTATGTGAACAGCTTCCTGGCCACAATTTTAATCGTAGAGTAATGAAACTTGCAGGGATTAACTGTTATGTAAAAACCTGGAAATGGTTAAATTTGGGAAGCTCAAGTTCACAGTCTAGCCAAATGTACAATTCAAGGAATCAGCCATAAGTAGGGACATCATTGTCACAGAGACTTCAAACTTGGTTCATATGTGAGTGTATGAATATCCACGCCAATTACTACAAAGGTTAATGTCAAGGTTGAGAAATAAGCTGCCACGGTGGAGGTCTACGCTCTACAGAGTGTCCCTCTAGTTAAAAAATGTTATTCCTTTGAGTCGCGTACCAATCTCGTAGTTGATATTTTCGAGGCTCTGCATTTTAGTTATCGAATTTCTGAATTGACTGTAGATTTTTAGATGATATCCCAGAGGCTTTCTATTTTAATTCTACTCAGTATGTTTTGAGTCACTCCGAATTAGTTGGGAACCTGGTAGTAGGTTGGCCTGGGCACCAGCCGCCCGTTGAGATACTACCGCTAGAGAGAGTTA
>NC_090751.1:11091376-11096376 GCF_036898095.1 Palaemon carinicauda
GGAATAAGAAATTCTATTCTCTCCGAAAACTTTATAGATTAAGAAATTCTATTTTTTCCGAAATCTTTATAGATTAAGAAATTCTATTTTCTCCGAAAACTTTATAGATTAACAAGTCCAAAGGTGATATTTCACTTTATAAATTCTAAATCATTCCTATTTCAAATTCAGTTGATCGAGTAAAGTTTTTTTTTTTCTTTTTCTTTTTTCTTTTTCTTTGTATAGACGCGCTTTCGTACCTGCCAATCAGAAGTGACATTTCCATAACTGGAAAAAATATAAAAAAGTTGAAAGTTTCGGCCAGTCTTGCTTCTACAAGAATTCTGTAAGAAAATTAAAATATAATTTGCCGGCCTCCCCTACAGTGAAAATTTTCAACGGGCTTCAATTTTTCATGGAATACTAGCTCTCACCTCTCCACACTTACCTAGAGAGAGAGAGAGAGAGAGAGAGAGAGAGAGAGAGAGAGAGAGGAGAGAGAGAGAGAGAGAGAGAATATTGCTAAAACGAAGGGAAAGCAAGACATAACAGGAAAGCCTAGTTTTCAAGTTCCTGAATTTGGAATTTTAGCTTCACTACCGAGAGAGAGAGAGAGAGAGAGAGAGAGAGAGAGAGAGAGAGAGAGAGAGAGAGAGAGAGAGAGAGAGAGAGAGAGGGAATTGCTAAGACGACGCGAAGGCAAGCCATAACAGGAGAGCCCATTTTTAAGTTCCTGAATTTGGAATTCTAGCTCTCTACACTTGTCTAAAGCCGGAGAGCACTTTTTTAAGTTCCTGGATTTGGAATTCTAGCCCTCTAGACTTGTCTAAAGCATGAGAGCACTTTTTTAAGTTCCTGGATTTGGAATTCTAGCTCTCTACACCTGTCTAAATCAGGAGAGCACTTATTTAAGTTCCTGGATTTCGAATTTTTGCTCTTTACACTTGTCTAAAGTAGGAGAGCACTTATTTAAATTTCTGGATTTAGAATACTAACTCTCTATACTTGTCTAAAGTAGGAGAGCACTTATTTAAGTTTCTGGATTTAGAATACTAAGTCTCTACACTTGTCTGAAGTAGGAGAGCACTTATTTAAATTTCTGGATTTAGAATATTAAGTCTCTACACTTGTCTGAAGTAGGAGAGCACTTATTTAAATTTCTGGATTTAGAATACTAAGTCTCTACACTTGTCTGAAGTAGGAGAGCACTTATTTAAGTTTCCGGATTTAGAATACTAAGTCTCTACTCTTGTCTGAAGTAGGAGAGCACTTATTTAAGTTTCCGGATTTAGAATACTAAGTCTCTACACTTGTCTAAAGCAGGAGAGCACTTTTTCAAGTTTCCGGATTTAGAATTCTAGCTCTCTACACTTGTTTAAATCAGGAGAGCACTTTTTTAAGTTCCTGGATTTAGAATTCTAGCTCTCTACACTTGTCTAAATCAGTAGAGCAATTTTTTAAGTTCCTGGATTTAGAATTCTAGCTCTCTACACTTGTCTAAAGCAGGAGAGCACTTTTTTAAGTTCCTGGATTTAGAATTCTAGCTCTCTACACTTGTCTAAAGCAGGAGAGCACTTTTTTAGGTTTCTGGATTTAGAATTCTAGCTCTCTGCACTTGTCTAAAGCAGGAGAGCACTTTTTTAAGTTTCTGGATTTAGAATTCTAGCTCTCTGCACTTGCCTAAAGCAGGAGAGCACTTTTTTAAGTTTCTGGATTTAGAATTCTAGCTCTCTGCACTTGTCTAAAGCAGGAGAGCACTTTTTTACGTTCCAGGATTTAGAATTCTAGCTCTCTACACTTGTCTAAAGCAGGAGAGCACTTTTTTACGTTCCAGGATTTAGAATTCTAGCTCTCTACACTTGTCTAAAGCAGGAGAGCACTTTTTTAAGTTTCTGGATTTAGAATTCTAGCTCTCTACACTTGTCTAAAGCAGGAGAGCACTTTTTTAAGTTCCTGGATTTAGAATTCTAGCTCTCTACACTTGTCTAAAGCAGGAGAGCACTTTTTTAAGTTCCTGGATTTAGAATTCTAGCTCTCTACACTTGTCTAAATAAGGAGAGCACTTTTTTAAGTTCCTGGATTTAGAATTCTAGCTCTCTACACTTGTCTAAATCAGGAGAGCACTTTTTTAAGTTCCTGGATTTAGAATTCTAGCTCTCTACACTTGTCTAAATCAGGAGAGCACTTTTTTAAGTTCCTGGATTTAGAATTCTAGCTCTCTACACTTGTCTAAAGTAGGAGAGCACTTTTTTTAAGTTTCTAGATTTAGAATTCTAACTCTCTGCACTTGTCTAAAGCAGGAGAGCACTTTTTTTAAGTTCCTGGATTTAGAATTCTAGCTCTCTACACTTGTCTAAAGCAGGAGAGCACTTTTTTAAGTTTCTGGATTTAGAATTCTAGCTCTCTACACTTGTCTAAAGCAGGAGAGCACTTTTTTTAAGTTCCTGGATTTAGAATTCTAGCTCTCTACACTTGTCTAAAGCAGGAGAGCTCTTTTTTAAGTTTCTGGATTTAGAATTCTAGCTCTCTACACTTGTCTAAAGCAGGAGAGCACTTTTTTTAAGTTCCTGGATTTAGAATTCTAACTCTCTACACTTGTCTAAAGCAGGAGAGCACTTTTTTAAGTTTCTGGATTTAGAATTCTAGCTCTCTACACTTGTCTAAAGCAGGAGAGCACTTTTTTTAAGTTCCTGGATTTAGAATTCTAGCTCTATACACTTGTCTAAAGCAGGAGAGCACTTTTTTGAGTTTCTGGATAAGTTCCTGGATTTAGAATTCTAGCTCTCTACACTTGTCTAAAGCAGGAGAGCACTTTTTTAAGTTTCTGGATTTAGAATTCTAACTCTCTGCACTTGTCTAAAGCAGGAGAGCACTTTTTTAAGTTTCTGGATTTAGAATTCTAACTCTCTACACTTGTCTAAAGCAGGAGAGCACTTGTTTTAAGTTTCTGGATTTAGAATTCTAACTCTCTGCACTTGTCTAAAGCAGGAGAGCACTTTATAAGTTTCTGGATTTAGAATTCTAACTCTCTGCACTTGTCTAAAGCAGGAGAGCACTTTTTTAAGTTTCTGGATTTAGAATTCTAACTCTCTACACTTGTCTAAAGCAGGAGAGCACTTGTTTTAAGTTTCTGGATTTAGAATTCTAACTCTCTGCACTTGTCTAAAGCAGGAGAGCACTTTTTTTAAGTTCCTGGGTTTAGAATTATAGCTCTCTACACTTGTCTAAAGCAGGAGAGCACTTATTTATGTTCCTGGATTTAGAATTATAGCTCTCTACACTTGTCTAAAGCAGGAGAGCACTTATTTATGTTCCTGGATTTAGAATTCTAACTCTCTACACTTGTCTAAATCAGGATAGCACTTTTTCAAGTTCCTGGATTTGGAATTCTAGCTTCACTACCTCTGGAGAGAGAGAGAGAGAGAGAGAGAGAGAGAGAGAGAGAGAGAGAGAGAGAGAGAGAGAGAGAGAGAGAGAGAGAGAGAGAGAGAGAGAGAGAGAGAGGGGGAATTTAAGACTTGACTTGAAGTTTAAACATTATAGCAGAGCCTCTTTTTAATCCTGAATTTCCAATTCTAGCTCTCTACACTTACCTCGAGAGAGAGAGAGAGAGAGAGAGAGAGAGAGAGAGAGAGAGAGAGAGAGAGAGAGAAAGAGAGAGAGAGTTTGGTAAGACTAGACGCGAAGGCAAGACATTCCAGTAGAGCCATTGTTTTTTTTTTTAAAGTTCGTGAATTTATTTGCGTACAACCGCTCGATTACGCCCTTTAAGGCAACGTCGTTAAAAGTTCTACATCGCTGGGCTATTCATCATATAAACGGTGGAAAAACTCGTTTGCTTTTGATACCTTATCTCGAAACACAATTTCCTGTCTACGACGTTTTCTTTGCATCCTCTAGTAGGCTTCTGATGATGGTCTATATAAACGTTTAAATGGGAGAGAATTTCCCTTTGTTTATGTGACATGAATAAGTTATTCGTGAGTTCAAGTTTAGATATTATTCGGAAGTTGTGTTTATATTAATAAAAGATATATTTGTTCAAGGTAAGCCACTTCCATGGGTAATATTAGTAAAGCCTTACCTGTTTTATATTGTTTTGAAAGGGATTTGCAATCATGTATGGCAATATGCTTATGGTATTACGCCATAAATTACAGTCATATATGGATATTTAATTATGACGTTATGCCATAGATTTCAGTTATGTATGATAATTTGCTTATGGGATTATGGCACAGATTGCAGATATGTATGGCATTATGCCACAGATTGTAGTCATGTATGATAATTTACTTATGGCATTATGCCACAGATTGCAGTCATGTATGGCAATTTGCTTATGATATTACTCCATAGAGTGCAATCATGTATGACAATTTGCTTATAGTATTATGCCATAGATTTTCAGTGATAAAATCCACTTAGTCTGAGTTTGACTACTATAGTTTATATTATGTAATAAATCTGAATTATGTAAATGGAAACGGTAAAACAATTAAAACTATACAGAGGTCTCATGTTACAGATGCAAAAAAAAAAAAAATAAATAAATAAAAAAAAACGCTTATTTTTTATCTCTGTAAAATCTTTTAATTGATGGAAAAAAAGAGATGAGACATGATCCTAAGTCCAACTTCAATACTCAAAAGGGCATATATTGTTATAGGCTTTAAGACTCCGATAAAATAGAAGATTGTTTATGGTTGAATTAGATTATCAATGGCATGATGGGTATGGCTGGTTTAGTCTGGTCTTGGAGGGATGATAAAACTTCAGTTAAATCTATTCGAAGATCGATGCACAGCATCGGGTAAAAGGTCACATTAAAGACAATGCCCAATTACTGTCCCTGAAATTAATTCTGTATTCTGCTGAAACGAATGTTGTTTCGCGTGGTGAAAAATTTAGTCATTGACATTCGTTCCTGTAATATTTTTAACTCCTCAAAGTCACATTAATGTTTACCTGACCAAAAAAATGTACGCCACTGCTTAGACATTATATTTTACCTCCTCTAA
>NC_090751.1:11106376-11107895 GCF_036898095.1 Palaemon carinicauda
TAAATGGAAGAAGCGAATCTTCTGTTTAAACGGTTCTCTTTTTCGAAGTGGGAATTGGTAATTTTTTAGAGAATGTTGCAACGCTCGTCAAAACTTAAGTTTTGAATTTTGATTAATGATTTTATTTCCGGGGAATTTTGCTTCCCCCACCCCCTCCTTTTCCCAACCCTCGTGCTCGAATCATTTTGATTTGCTGTATGCTGATATATTTAACCTCGAATCATTTTGATTTGCTGTATGCTGATATATTTAACCTCGAATCATTTTGATTTGCTGTATGCTGATATATTTAACCTCGAATCATTTTGATTTGCTGTATGCTGATATATTTAACCTCGAATCATTTTGATTTGCTGTATGCTGATATATATTTAACCTTGAGTAGTATGACTTTGTTTTAGTGATTAACTGTATACGTATGTCTCATGAGATGATGAAGGAAGATGTGAATTTATTACTCTTAATTTATTTTTCTATCCATATTAGCATAAATCTCTCCTATATGATAAAGAGCAAATGTCTGTGTGCGTATATATATATATATATATATATATATATATATATATATATATATATATATATATATATATATGTGTGTGTGTGTGTGTGTGTGTGTGTGTGTATATATTCACGCTAAGCTATCCTCGTTCTTTGGGTAGGGGGGAAGAGGAATTAGTCTTACCCTGATAAGAGGGGCTGCTTGTGCGTCATATCTATTTAAATGTTTAAGTAATTTTTGACGGGTCGCTTACACTAGTTTTCAAATATGTATTAGTATTAGTATTAGTATTCACTTTATTCAACAAGTGAGAGGGGTTTCCTTGTATATTTTTTATTCGTTACATTCCATGTTTGTCTTTTTCCTTCATCGACCCACGGTCACGAATACATCGGTATTTCAATACATGCGCGTAAACCCCTTTGTGATAAATGTTTTGAATTCCGGACTAGCTTGTTAAAATGGAGGGGAAAGGACGGCCATAGGTCATGGGTGCAGATAACAAATAAACTGGTGTTTATTAGAAATCTGAATGATAAAGGTTAACGTGTTTTAATCCAAACCCCGTCCTGTTGTTTGAAGAACAACGGGGGGGGGGGGGGGCGTGATTCATCTTTCAGGTTGGCCTTAGACAAACGGAAAGTTTAATGATTGCTCGTCAACAAATTGTACTCGTACTCATCTTAAGTTATTTGACTGAATTTGTGTTAGCTTTCGAAGGAAAGTACAATGAGATCAAACAAATCTTCAGTATATCCCCTATACTGTAAAGAGTAAGTTTCGGTTTATATATATATATATATATATATATATATATATATATATATATATATATATATATATATATATATATATATATATATATATATATATATATATATATATATATATATATATATATATATATATATATATATATATATATATATATATATATATATATATATATATTATATATATATATATATATATATATATATATATATATATATAATATATATATATATTATATATATATAT
>NC_090751.1:11110895-11123395 GCF_036898095.1 Palaemon carinicauda
CTCTCTCTCTCTCTCTCTCTCTCTCTCTCTCTCATCTGGATTTGTATTTGTTACGCATTATGTTCTTAGACCTTCTCTCTCTCTCTCTCTCTCTCCTCTCTCTCTCTCTCTCTCTCTCTGTCCTTTTCGATATCGATTTATGAATGAATTAGTTTGCATAAAAATCTGTTTTCTTCATTAATTATACTGACGAGATGAAAATCTAGGGAGGTCCCCCATCTCTCTCTCTCTCCCTCTCTCTCTCTCTCTCTCTCTCTCTCTCTCTCTCTCTCTCTTCGATATGCAATTATGAATGAATTAGTTTTGATAAAATTCTGCTTTCTTCATTGATGTATTAGTTTCGATAAAATTCTACTTTAAGGATTAATGAATTAATTTGGATAAAATTCTGTTATCTTGATTAATGATACACGAGATGAAAATTGAGGGAGGTCTCTCTCTCTCTCTCTCTCTCCTCTCTCTCTCTCTCTCTCTCTCTCTCTCTCTTCAAAAGCTTGCGCTGTTTACTCGATTTAACGTAGCTTGCATTGTCAGTAATCATTCACAAAATGAGGACTGTTCGCCTTGTTTGCATCGTTGGATGCCTTGGCTGCTGCGTTGTTTCATTTTGAATTTTGGACTCAAAGTATTGCCTGTCTGTTGGTCTTGGAAATTCTAATCGGAACTTGGTCTTTGATATGCCGCAGGCCTTATTGTAAACAGGGGTCCTCATGAACCTGTTCTTTTCAGAAGGTTGCTAAATCCAATGTGTTATTTTTCGCTCAAGAGATTAACTATAGTCAATTTCTTTTAGCGATGCAGATTTGCACTGACTCGCAGCGGTGCCCTTTTAGCTCGGAAAAGTTTCCTGATCGCTGATTGGTTGGGCGAGATAATGCTAACCAATCAGCGATCAGGAAACTTTTCCGAGCTAAAAGGGCACCGCTGCGAGTCGGTGCAAATCTGCCTCGATAAAAGAAATGGACTATAGGCAACTACTACACTGTAATTGTCCAGTGGCTACTTTTCACTTGGTAAGGATAGAAGAGTAGGTTGGCAAGGGCATCAGCCACCCGTTGAGATACTACCGCTAGAGAGTTATGGAGTCCTTTGACTGGCCAGACAGTACTACATTGGATTCTTCTCTCTGGTTACGGTTCATTTTCCTTTTGCCTACACACTGAATAGTACGTATTCTCTGTCCTCATACACCTGAGAACACCGAGACTACCAAATAATTCTTCTTCACCGAAGGTGTTAACTACTACTGTAATTGTCCTGCTACCTTCCATTAGGTAAGGATAGAAAAGTCTCTTCAGCTCTGGCAAGCAGCTCTTCTAGGAGGACACTCCAAAATCAAACCATTGCTCCCTTGTCTTGAGTAGTGCCGTAGCCTCTGCACCACGGTCTTCCACTGTCTTGGGTTAGAGTTCTATTCTTTGAGGGGACACTTGAGTGCACTGTTCTGTAAGGTTTTTTATTTCCTTTCGTCGCTGATCTGTTTTTCCTTAGCAGAGCCCTTTGGCTTATAGTATTTTTCTTTTCCAACTGCGGTTGTACCTTTAGCTAGTAATAATGATAATAGGTTAATTGGATTAGGTGGAAGCATTTGGCACGAATTAAATAACTGCGGTTGTAACTTAGCTAGTAATAAGATGATAATCAGTTCGTTGGATTAGGTGCCAGCATTTGCCACTAATGAAGTCTTCAGAATGTGTTTACCATAGCCACCTCAAACAAAAAATTCAGTCTTGTCACGTTTCTCTGGAATAATAATCCCCTGAGAGACCTAAGTAAGACTGCCTTAGATGTTCAATTTGTGTGAGAGGACTGAGTCGAACATTGGAACAGTGTGAGTGATAATGATACTAATGATTTGTCATCTTCGGTGAGCTATTGATCCTTTTCAGTTCTGTTGTTGTTTACTGGGTGAGCTCTCTCTCTCTCTCTCTCTCTCTCTCTCTCTCTCTCTCTATATATATATATATATATATATATATATATATATATATATGAAAAATCGTTTATAAATACTCTCCCCCAATTTGCATATCTCAACGTTGATAGGCCAGATAGAAAAGTAATTTTGTGAAATGAAGTCTCTACATAACTATATTATTATTATTATTATTATTATTATTATTATTATTATTATTATTATTATTGTTATTATTATTTCAGGCTTATTATTATTATTATTATTATTATTATTTTTATTATTATTATTATTATTGGCTAAACTTTAACCCTACTTGGAAAAACGCTATAAGCACAAGGGCTCCAACAAGGAAAAATAGCCCAGTAAGGAAAGGAAACAAGGAAATAACTATAAGAGAAGTAATAAACATAAAAATAAAATATCTCAAGAACAGCATTAACATGGAATTAGATTTTCCACATATAAACTATAAGGACTTCAAAACACAAGAGGAGTAGAAATAAGATAGAACAGCGTTCCCGAGTGTACCCTCAAGCAAGAGAACTTTAATTAAAATTATGGATTATTTTGGTGTCATAGATTTATGGGATTATAAAAAAAAATAGTTTGATGATTTATTTTTAATAGGTAATGAACAGATTTAGGTGTCCTCCAAATGCTGGTGTTCGAATAACGAGATTGTTTTGAGAGAGGATGCACTGCACCTTGCCTAGCGGTCTGATGGACTGGGGTTCGAGACCCCGCTCAGGCTCTATAGTTTCACCTAGAGTCAGCAATCTCACCATCCATTTGAAGCTAAGAATGAAGTGTTTGGGGGTAAGTTATAGGTCTACGTGCTGAGTCATCAGCACCCATTGCTCGGCCCTCATTGTTCCTAGCTTAGGTGGACATGGGTCTTGGGCGCTAATCATATGCAGATATGGTTATTCTCGGGCATTATCCAGCTAGGGTATTGTCACTGTTCCTTGCCTTTGTCGTTCTTTAGTGACCTTTATACCTTTAATAGTCATTAAATTAGTTTTTGAAAACAGGCAGGGAAACCTTTCTTTTTAAGGTCGACTGACACATTTTGACCTAATTCCCATCACAACTGAAACTACGTTGATTTTCTATTCTTGTTTTCAATATACTTAGACCGTGGTATTCCCATCGCTAAAGAATCCACCTGAATTCTCGGTATTATCATTATCATTATAACGTGCTAGGCTACAACCCTAGTTGGAAAAGCATGATGCTATAAGCTGAAGGGCTCCAACAGGGAAAATAGCCCAGTGAGGAAATAAAATAAGGAATTAGATAAACAGCAAGAGAAGGAATTAGCAATTAAATAAAACCGAAACCATAAAATAAATTCATATATGAGCTATAAAAAACTTTAAAAAAAAAAACAAGAGAAGAATAAATAAGATAGAATAGTGTGCCTGAGTGTACCCTCAAGCAAGAGAACTCTAACCCAAGACAGTGGAAGACCATGGTACAGAGGCTATGGCACTACCCAAGACTAGAGAACAATGGTTTGATTTTGGAGTGTCTTTCTCCTAGAAGACCGTCTTACCATGGCTAAAGAGTCTCTTCTATCCTTACCAAGAGGAAAGTTAAAGATGGAAGTTCTCTTGGGCACAAACAGGAGATAGGAAATTTACTCCATTTATTGATGGTTCGTTTAATGTGTACTTCAGATGTTTCATACAAGATCATAAAATGCAATGCTATTGCTTTGATTTATCTCTTGCTCTCTCACTCGCATTGATAATACAAAAACCTATTTAAGCTTGTCAGCGCATATTTTATATTGTTTGAATGCATGTGACATTCTCTCAACTCCTTGTATATAAGTTCGTTATATAGTTTATATAGGAGATATTTATTTTAATGTTGTTGCTCTTTTTGAAATATTTAATTTTCCTTTGTTTCCCTTCTTCACTGGGCTATTTCACCTGTTGGACCCCCTAGGCTTATATCATCCTGCTTTACCAACTAGGGTTGTAGCTTAGCAAATAATAATAATAATAATAATAATAATAATAATAATAATAATAATAATAATAATAATAATAATAATAATAATATGTGGAATAAGCTTGCTTGCCTTTACCTCGCCTCTTTGCACCTAACAGCCACTTCGCACATTGTCAATCTGGTGTTACCTATATATATATATACCTATATATATATATACCTATATATATATATATACCTATATATATATATATATATGTGTGTGTGTGTGTGAGTGTGTATATATATATATATATATATATGTGTGTGTGTGTGTATATATATATTTATATATATATGTATATTTATATATGTGTATATCTATGTATATATATATATATATATATATATCCAGACACTTTCTCTTTATTATATAGAGGAGATAAGACTTTTTCTTTCCTTCTATAAGAACATTTATCCACAATATAAAAGTAACTAAGATGACATCACAATGTAGTTGAATGTAGACATCAATTGAATGATTGAATTATCTAATGTGAGCGTTCGTAATTAATATAATGTATAAGGAAGTGAATAGGGGAAAGTTGGACTTTTATAAATGAAAGACAACAAGAGCTGGTATGATTATGATTCTAATGCTGCGATGTACTGATGACAGTTTAACTAAATGATTGACAAGGCAAAGTAATTAATTAAGTTTGCTTCTTTGAAGAAAATATTCAAAACTGGAGATGAAAGAGAAAATTTTCCTTTCGTAAACTGAAGTAGTTAATGGGGGGGGGAGGCAATTCGAGAGTTATTGAGACATAGGGACCTTATTATAATTAATGTTGTTATTTTTCTTGTCTCTAATGATTTATGCATTTATCTTCCTAGATTTATAACGTTTGCAGTTTTTCTACTGGTTCTTTAAACCAGATTATTTCAAATAAGTTCCATTTGTCATTTTTCACATTGCAATTTTCTCTGAACATCGGGTTCATTTTTAACTATTTCTCCTTTTTTATCAATAAATTTCATTGTGAATAAAAGAAACTTTTCATCGAAATATTATATCATAAATCCAAAACTGATCAAATTCATCATTCTTTTAATCCCGGACCTACTGTGTTATCTTATCTTAATTGGGGATAGTATGCAATTTTAATTATAATAACCCAAAACTAGGCGTTTTCAAAAATGCTAATTTTGAAAAAGCTGAATCCCATTTCATTCAACTTTTGTTCCTCGGTACAATTACTGATTTTATAATTCCCTGACTTGAAATAAAGTGTAATGCTGTTCCAAACGTGACAAATTATCCTGCTCTTCATCGTTCATCATCAAAATCAGCATCCTCATCTTTATCCTCATTTCATCTCATGACGAAGTGCGAAATCCCTACTGGAGTTCGTCCCGGCTTCAGGGATTCTGGGATTATGGCGTACTTGACTCCAGAGATTTTCAGATTGGGATAAACTTTTTCCGGTTCATTCCACCTTTTCTGATTTGGAGATCTATGCAGAATAGATCTCGGATGAGGCTGACAGTACATTGTTTATTTGTTTAAGCTTTGCCTTATATTTGCGTGTATGTGGAAAGTGTTTTATGTCAATAGGCTGTGTATTATTATATCGTGAAAACTCCCATTTCATTTTGTATTGATATGATGTACATTTTAGGCAGAGAACAGCTTAGCCATCTCGGTTCTCTCTATCTCTCTCTCTCTCTCTCTCTCTCTCTCTCTCTCTCTCTCTCTCTCTCTCTCTAACTACTACTATCCAGGGTACCTTTCTTACTGCTCATGTCAAAAGTCATACTCAGATTTTTAAATAACGAGTTCAGATCGTTCATTCCCTCGCTTAACGAGAGAGAGAGAGAGAGAGAGAGAGAGAGAGAGAGAGAGAGAGAGAGAGAGAGAGAGAGAGCTGTGATCAGCTTGGTGTAAAAGAGAGACGAACGCTTAAAACCAGGCTAATCCATTATATTGTCGATAAGACAAACCAAATTCAATCTCCGATTTCCGATTTATTTTCGAGTCTTTATTTCATTTTAGGGGAGAGTTTTCTTCTGACACTTCTAATTTATTTTCGAGTAATTTTTTTTAATTCATTGTGGGAGACTTTTTTTTATGTAACACTCCTAAAGCTAATATTTTATTAGGTTTTTTTTATTTATTTCTCTCTTCTTTAAACATGACTCCAAAAATAAAAAAATTCACATCCCATATGCGTTGAATTGTCTAACGTTTATTGGACTATATTTTACTTCAATTTATCATTAAAATGGTATTCATTATCCTGACATTATAAGCAACAACAGTGAAAAACCTTTTATTTAAAACAAGCAACAACATTTA
Source organism: Palaemon carinicauda (assembly GCF_036898095.1). Taxonomy (NCBI): domain Eukaryota; kingdom Metazoa; phylum Arthropoda; class Malacostraca; order Decapoda; family Palaemonidae; genus Palaemon; species Palaemon carinicauda. Next base: position 11,117,111 of record NC_090751.1, read on the forward strand.
TAACATATTGCCATTTAAATAGTGAAAAACACTTTTATTTTAAAAATTTACAACGTATTACCATTTTTAGCTCTGCCATTATGTTTTATACCTGTCCACATATTACATTGTAAAGCACCAGTTAGTGAGCTTCACTACTAGCTGCATCGCTCTCTCTCTCTCTCACTCTCACTCCCTCTCTCCCTCTCTCTCACTCTCACACCCCTCTCCCATTCCCATTCCTGGGGTCGTCGGCGAGATCTCTCTCCGCGCATCTGTGGAAACTCCATCGTTGATTCCCTCTCTCTCTCTCTCTCTCTCTCTCTCTCTCTCTCTCTCTCTCTCTCTCTGCTTCTCTCCTTTCCCCGTGAAAGTCCGTCGTCAGTAGCTTACCAGCTTCCACTGTGTAGAGTGTGTTGTAAAACAGTTTTGGATTCCCGAATTGTTTATGTTATGGAACCGCTGTGGGATGACTTGGGGTTCGGTGCAGTGTGGATTACTGAATGAACGTTTCATGGGAATCGCTTTAACGTTTGATTGTTCTTGGAGTTTGAAAAGGGGCTTCTATTAACGTTTTATATTCTCTTCATTTCTGGTCGAAATTTCAAACGTTTGTTCCACGCTTCCGCTTCTTTGACTAATTTACTTGATCATTAATTTATTTTTTAAAACGTTTTGATTACAAGTCACTGAGTATTTCCAATTTTTTATATGGTGATTTTTTAATATATGTTTTTATCATGAGTGTCATATTAACTTAATTTCAATACAAATTTGATGCTAAATATAGGAATTTAGTGTATTTCTATTCTTATTTTATCATGGAATCATTAGATGTAATTTTGGATTACTATTTTAGTTTTATATTTATTTTTATTTTATCATGGATTCATTAGATATAATTTTAGAAATTTTGAAATTTTATGTTCTTTCTATATAAAAGTCATCAAGTGTCATTTCATCCCAAGATTCGTTTAGGGAAGACTAGATCATTTAGTGTTTACTCGTCTCTTCCTTCCGGATAGGAAACAGCCTTTGACTTCGAAACGGTATTAATGTGTTTTAAGCCTTTAAACCTTTAGTGTATTTGCAACTGCAAACACTTTGTGCGTAGTGAATACCGGTTTCGATACGCTTTGATGAATCACATGAACCGGTTTTTAAGTGATGTTATTAGTGATACAATCGCTGGATATGTTGCAAATTTTGATGAAGGTTTTCAAGAATCTGACCTACTGAAAAGGAAGATCTTATGAGAATTTGTTTCCAGTTCTTGAAAAGTTAATTCACTTCTTATCTCGGTTAATTGTATCTAACGCTTATGCAGAAGACGTGAAATGTTTTCATTTTAAAAGAAATATATATTGCAGTGTTAATCACGTAGTGAGTGCAGATACATACATATATGCGTATAATTTTTTAGTTACGTTTTGAAATTTTATTTCTAGGATATCAAGATATAATATAAATCTACGTTTTATATGGGCATATATATATATATATATATATATATATATATATATATATATATATATATATGTATGTATATATATATATATATATACATATATATATATATATATATATATATATATATATAAATATATATGTGTGTATGTATATGTGTATGTATATATGTGTGTGCCTATACTATATAGGCTATATATGTTTATACGATTTATATATATATATATATATATATATATATATACATATATATTTGTGTGTTTGTGTGTGTGTGTGATATCAAAATACGAAAATTATATGTTGAAAATATAATCCAATTAGATTTTTCATGCTCCAATAGTAACTATCGATATTTAAATTGCAATTATTTTCCCTTACCTTCAATCGTATCATTTATTTCAGCTAAGTTTCTCCCCTGTTCACTAACTTCTTACGGAATGTCTACAACTTTTGTCACCAAATGCTTATACTGTCCGACCTATCTTTTGCTAGTCTTCACCTTGCCGGTGTCAATGACCTTAGATGTCAGGATGCCAGAAAACCTTAAATCAATCAATCAATCAATCTATCTTCACCTTGCCCATTCACGCCTTCATTGAATATTTTATTAAATGTATCTAACGTCTGAGGAAATGAATATTATCGTATTAGTTGTGCACTTATATATATATATATATATATATATATATATAGATCTTAATTCAACTATCAGCATGTTATTAACTTGAATTTGTTTTCATTTCTTGATGTTTTTCAAGGTATGAAAAAGTTAATAGCCTATTGGCTGTAGTAGTAACAGTTTTCGTGAATAAGACTTGCAAGAATATATATATATATGTGTGTGTGTGTATATATATATATATATATATATATATATATATATATATATATATATATATATATATATATATATGTATATATGTATATATATATATATATGTATATATATATATGTATATATATATATATTTATATATATATATATATATATATATATATATATATATTGAGAGAGAGAGAGAGAGAGAGAGAGAGAGAGAGAGAGAGAGAGAGAGAGAGAGAGAGAGAGAGAGAGAGCTTAGAACTTAGAACTTATTTCTTTGTGACATCTCTTTCTTGGGATGTAAACTATATATATTACATATTTTATTTCTGTAGGAAGTCTTCCTCTCTGTTCTTCGGTAAGATAGTATTAGATAAGTCTCTTGCCATCCGCTGTTCCAAGTTTTTTAGGGCAACGATTCATTATTCTCTTCACTTGGCTTGAACTTATTGCTCTAAATTCTGACTTTACTTACTGTATTATTATTATTATTATTATTATTATTATTATTATTACTAGCTAGGCTAAAACCCTAGCTGGAAAAGCAAGATGCTATTAAGCCCAAGGGCTCCAATAGGAAAAAACAGTCCAGTTAGGAAAGTAAATATGGAAATAAACGATATGAGAAATAATTAACAATTAATAGAATATTTTAAAAACAGTAACATCAAAACAGATATTTCATATATAAACTATAAAAAGACATGTCAGCCTGTTCAACATTGAAAACATTTGCTGCAAGTTTGAACTTTTGAAGTTCTACTGATTCAACTACCCGATTAGGAAGATCATTCCACAACCTGGTCACAGCTGGAATAAAACTTTTAGAATACTGCATGTCCTAAAAGGCTCTTGCTTAGTCACTATATAAACAGGGTTACCAAAAGGTGGAATTTTTGGGGGTAATGACGGAAAAAATAGGCCACCGAGGGTTTACCATTTCAATTTCCGATTTCTGCTTGACTGTCTGAAGCGAAAAATATTTCCGCATAGTTATCAAGGGTGAACTATTTTTTTGGTGTATAAATCTGTTTTATATTTATAATATGAAGTCTATTTTTTATATCTGTTAATCTGTAGTGTATTTTGAACTAAAATTAACAAAGTATAGAAATTGTGATGATAAATTCGGTTAATTTGGCGGATGTTTTGATGGTTTTTGTTACCACAGCGTTTAAAGGCCGTTTTTCCTTACCAGGTGGAATTCTTAAGCGGGTTTAACACGGTCGAACGGTTCGTCGAACCTGGTTGTCGAACCTGCTTGTCTAACGGTTCTAAGAGGTGGAGTTACCCACAAAGGCATAAGGTTTGTGGACAATAAAGCCCTGCCCATAAAAGTCAGGCGAGAACAGACTTTTTTTCGAACCGTTCGATGAGTGTGTTCACGCGTTCGAACATCACTTCAAGCACTCGTCTGTTAAACCACATTCAACGAACTGTTCGACTGTATAAACCCGCCTTTAGGCTGAACCAGTGGCAACACTGTATATAAACTATTGGTTAAAATTGTGATCTATTTTAGATGTCTCTTATAATTTATCAACGAATATTATTGTTTTTTACACCGTCAGAAGTGTCATTTTTAGTGACAATAGATTAGTGGGATGCTGATATATTCATCTATGTATAGTGATTTTGAAAGTGATTAATTATGTTTTTAAATCTCCATTTGATATGAAAATCTTACGATACTTCAATTACGAGAATTATTTGTCATTGCTATAAGAGGTAGATAGATTGCCAGTTATAATTTTTTTTCATTATTACCGGAAATGGATAGAGTTGAATTATTTTCAGTGTCTGAAGAAAATAATTTTCCCCTTTTCTTTAATCCATACTTTGATTCTTTTCAAATGTTCTTTTTTTCTATTTTTTTTCTGCTGCTTTATTTATTATTATTGAATCCTTGACGTCTTTGTCCCATTTGCAATAGAGTAAAAACTTCTTGAAACATAATTTTAATCAATGGTTTGGAGCAACGCTTCATATAGAAGTATTGTTTGATTTCCTTTCCCTTTCTGACTGACTTTCTGTCTCTTTTTTTTCCCCTCTTTCTCTGTCTGGCTATGAATGTATATATCTATGTTTCAGATGCGTATCCAATTTGTTTTTCCCCTTGACTCCCCTCATCCACACCTTTCCCTCCTCCCTTTCCCTCTTCCCTCTCCTCCCTCTCCCTCCTCTCTTTCCCTCTTCCCTCTCCTACCTCTCCCTCCTCCCTTTCCCTTTTCCCTCTCCTACCTCTCCCTCCTCCCTTTCCCTCTTTCCTCTCCTCCCTCTCCCTCCTCCCTTTCCCTCTTCCCTCTCCTACCTCTCCCTCCTCCCCCTTTCCTCCCTCTCCCTCCTCCCTTTCCCTCTTCCCTCTCCTACCTCTCCCTCCTCCCTTTCCCTCTTCCCTCTCCTCCCTCTCCCTCCTCCCTCTCCCCTCTCATACCTCCCCCTTCCCCTCCAACCAACCTTATCCTAATCCTCTGCAGTGTCATCAGATTCCCCCAAACCTAATTGGTTGAATCTCGGTGTGATTTACAACTGGAAGATTCTGATTGGTGGATTTAGGTGTAGGGTTTCCCGAGGGAATTCTACTCCCCAGACGACCTACCTCTCGCCTTGTCGTCTTGCCTCTCTCCCTTATCTCGCCATCTCTTTCATCCCTTCGCTCTCTCCCCTATCTTCCCTTTCAGCATTCTCTTCCCAATAATTCCCATTTTTCATCGTCATCTTTCAGCTGCCGTTTTCACCTGCCTTGCAGTTGTAATCATTATCTTCCTATCCATTCTGATTTATCAGTATCCTCTCTCTCTCTCTCTCTCTCTCTCTCTCTCTCTCTCTCTCTCTCTCTCTCTCTCTCTCTCTCTCTCTCTCTCTGTTATTGTTACCATCTGACCAGTCATTCTGATTTATTTGTAACTTCCCTGTAAGTCTTCTCTCTCTCTCTCTCTCTCTCTCTCTCTCTCTCTCAACAACAACAACCATAATCCCCTTCCCTGTTATTATCATTGTTATCTTCCCTGCAATTCCTATTTATCAGTATTCTCTCTCTCTCTCTCTCTCTCTCTCTCTCTCTCTCTCTCTCTCTCTCTCTCTCTCTCTCTCTCTCTCTCTCTCTCTCAACAACAACCATAATCCCCTTCCCTGTTATTATCATTGTTATCTTCCTTGGAATTCCGAATTATCAGTATTCTCTCTCTCTCTCTCTCTCTCTCTCTCTCTCTCTCTCTCTCTCTCTCTCCGTTGCAAAAACCCCAACTATCACTCTATTTCCAATAACCTTTTGCTATCATTACCTTCCCTGTGAAACCCCTCTCCATCACTCGCAACCAATCTCCATCAATCATCCGTCCATAGTTTCTTCGCCTCTATCTTCCAATAGCAGCCTCTCTTCAATCATGTCTCATTTAAAGCTTTCTACAGCACCTAATGGGTTTTATATAACAAGCAAGGAAACAAAATCCCTTTACTACATTTCATATAATGCAATTATAGTGTTCTTTAATTTCTTGAATGATAGAAATATTTTTCCCATTATTCAATTTCATGTAATGTAATTGTAATCATCATTTAATTCCTGAATTGTAGAAATATTATTTTATCCCTTTATTAGATTCCATATAATTTAATTGTAGAGGCTTCTTTAAGCTCCTGAATGATAAAAATATTATTTTTTCCCATTATTAGATTTCATATAATTGTAGAGGCTTCCTTAAGCTCCTGGGTGATAAAAATGATAAATTTTTCCCCTTGATCAAACTTTATATAATGTAATTGTAGAGTCTTCTTTAATACCTATAATATGAAAATAACTGTAGTTTGATATTTTGAGAAATGGTAGACAATATTTATTGCTACATCTACTTCGTGTTATTACTCTTTATTAAAGTTTAATCCAAGTCCCGAAGGGAAATAAGGTTTCCGTACAAATAATGAATCATCCAATTACGCTCTGTACTGTCATGGAAACCATTGTGCCGTAAGCAACATTTCCAGCTTTATGATTCAACAGACTTGATTTCTTATTA
>NC_090751.1:11128395-11135895 GCF_036898095.1 Palaemon carinicauda
CGATCTCTGGAAACACAATTTTGACGGACACGAGAAATATGAGAGTTACAACCTCCAGTCAGACGGCAAAGCTTCATAATTAGTTGGTTGTATCGCGTAAAAGTCACTAATGAACTTGGAGCTTTTTTTGAGCGACTGTTTAGGTAATTAACTACGGCTCTGACGCAAAGCTATGTTCTGTTTCAATGATACCTTTTTTCCGCATTTCGCTCTCATGGCTTTTCCGCGTATCAGCGATGCCGTGGCTGACTATTATTCGAAGCTATGGGTGGCTATTATATGAAGCACTGTCTCGTTATTATCCGATGCTGTGGCTGACTACTAGCTGAAGCTGTAGATGGCTATTATTCGAAGCTATGGGTGGCTATTGTTTGAAGCCGTGTCTCGTTATTATCCGAAGCTGTGGCTGACTACTAGCTGAAGCTGTAGATGGCTATTATTCGAAGCTATGGGTGGCTATTGTTTGAAGCCGTGTCTCGTTATTATCCGAAGCTGTGGCTGACTATTAGCTGGAGCTGTGGCTGGCTATTATTCGAAGCTATGGGTGGCTATTGTTTGAAGCTGTGTCTCGTTATTATCCGAAGCTGTGGCTGACTATTAGCTGGAGCTGTGGCTGGCTATTATTCGAAGCTATGGGTGGCTATTGTTTGAAGCTGTGTCTCGTTATTATCCGAAGCTGTGGCTGACTATTAGCTGGAGCTGTGGCTGGCTATTATTCGAAGCTATGGGTGGCTATTGTTTGAAGCTGTGTCTCGTTATTATCCGAAGCTGTGGCTGACTACTAGCTGGAGCTGTGGCTGGCTATTATTCGAAGCTATGGGTGGCTATTGTTTGAAGCTGTGTCTCGTTATTATCCGAAGCTGTGGCTGACTATTAGCTGGAGCTGTGGCTGGCTATTATTCGAAGCTATGGGTGGCTATTGTTTGAAGCTGTGTCTCGTTATTATCCGAAGCTGTGGCTGACTACTAGCTGAAGCTGTGGATGGCTATTATTCGAAGCTATGGGTGGCTATTGTTTGAAGCCGTGTCTCGTTATTATCCGAAGCTGTGGCTGACTGCTATCCGAAGCCGTGGCTCACTATTATCCGAAGTCGTGGTTGACTATTATACAAGGCCGTGGCTGACTATTATCCGAAGTTATTGCTGTATATTATCCGAAGCTTTGGCTGTACATTATTCGAAGCCTTGGCTGACTATTATCCGAAGCCGTGGTTGACTGTTATTTGAAGCTGTGGCTGACTGTTATACGAAACCGTGGTAGACTATTATCCGGTGTGGCTGACTATTATTCGAAGCTGCGACTGACTATTATCCGAAGCTGTGGCTGACTAATACTCGTGGCCAACTATTATTCGAAGCTTTGGCTGACTATTATCAGAAGACGTGGCTAACCATTATTCGAAGTTGTAGCTGACAATTAATATTCGAAGCCGTGGCTGGCTATTATTCATCCAGATTTTGATGATCTGTAATGTCATTCCGAAGGCGATGACTCATCATTAATGAAAATAGCAATGACGTTTTGATTTTTATCAATTTAATCACACGCCTGTAATGGATGCGCGTCGTAGAAAGCGAGTAAAAGGACAGCTGGTGTCTTGCAGGTTTGCATTTTAGCAAAAGGCTTAGCCTACTACCAATAACTATGGGAACTGTTGCCTTGCAGTGGGGCTTTTAAGTCAAAGGTTAGACCCGCCTTCAATAACAGTGGTTGATGACTAGTGTGACGATGCCGAGAGAAAGGTTGTGACTCAAAGGCAGGAAGCAATCAACTGAGTAACTTTATTAAAGAACACTCTCCTTTATATACAAAACCTCAAGGCAACAGGAATTTTCATGTTCGAGAAACAGACAATGTTACAGAGGAAACACGCGGACATGTTTATTCTGGTTCTTTTTATTGCGAGGGAAGAGCGCAGATACAAGCATAATATATACAAAATAGTTTATGTACGATCGTGTGACACACGGTTGGTACACTAGCAAGGGCATGCGATCGTAAAATCCCTCTGGTGAATTATAAACTATGCATGGTGCTGGTTAGAAAGAGCCACTAAATGGAGGAATAACGGTGGGAAAGATGAATGAATGCGTTGTACTCCAAGTTTCTATTGTAATATCGTTGGTTTACATCACTACGAGGATTTTGATAACTTGGTAAAGTAGTAATACAATTAATGATAATCATTGTAATTTGCGAAAATGTCCTTATATTTTTTTTATTTTCCTCTGTGGCATTTTATTATTCCATTCTTTTCTTGCTTCTTGCTGGTACGTAAGTGGGTTAGCTAAGAATCCGCAATTGGTATATTTATTTATTAATCACTTATTCATTGTGCCATTTAGAAAATCGGGTTTCCAAAAAATCGGTTTTCCAGAAAATCGGGTTTCCAAAAAATCGGTTTTCCAGAAAATCGGGTTTCCAAAAAATCGGTTTTCCAGAAAGTCTGGTTTCCAGTAGTGTCTGTAACCTCTCAGCCATACTGATCTAGCCCTTTCTCTTGGCTCCCTACCCCCCCCCCCCCCCCGTCATGTTTAGTCGGTTTCAGCCGCTTACGAGTGCCTTTTAAACCATTTTTTATTACTATATACCTTTTCATAGAAATCTGTCAGCAGCGCCCTTTCTTGGCTTACCACCTCTCCCGGTCATGTCGAGTCGGTTTCCGCCGCTCATGAGCACATTTTAAACCAACATTCTTTTATAATGTTTAACTTTTTCAACCTTTAGATCTACCATCACCATTCCTCATTTCATATTATTTACCTCAAATATTCTTCAAGTGCCAAATGTGGATGTGATCATGATGAGGGGAGGGGTAGATGGAGATGGTTAGGGCACCAAGCTTTCAACTGGGCTTCACAAAGCACTAGAAGACTTGGGAGACCCAAGCCTACGTGGCTGAGGACTATGAAGCTCGAAGTAGGAGATGATGAATGGAGAAGTATTGAATTAAAAGCTCATGATAGAGACAACTGGCGAAATCTAACTGAGGCCCTTTGCGTCAATAGTTGTACGAGATGGAGATGATGATGACGATTCTTCCATTTGATATATTTCCTCCATGTAAATCTTAATCTCGGATTAATCAGAGCTTAGCAAATATTCAATTTCGGCGTCGTTAACGCTTTACAGCCTGACCTTTAAAGGTATCAAAGGCCGCAGATTATGTTCATCAACCGTAAATGTCGTAGCTTAGCCTTTATTGTAGCGTTTATTAACAGGCAAATTGGGAGACGAACTCCATATATAATGATTATCAGGAACCTCGATGAGCCAAGAGGTCTTTAAGCTAAAACCGCCAAAAGCTTTTATAAATATTTACATTTCAATACTCTTAAGTGACATTAGATTAGCTTTTTTATTTGTTTTTGTAGATCAGTTACATCATTGTTAAAACGTCTTTTAACTCTTGATATAAACAGTCAGGAGTAAGCAAGAAATAAAAAACGCTTGTTAGTACAGATTGATTGATTTGAGGTTTTCTGGCATCCTGACATCTAAGGTCATTGACGCCGTTGTAAGTACAGAGATTCCATTCAAGAATCCTGCTACAATTTTTTTTTTTTTTTCTGCGTCTATTGTTATGAATTAGTTACTCCATTTGTTGAGCGAAAGGACTGTTGCTTCTGAAAGTTTTCTTTGCAGTGAACATACTATATAAAATGTATTTTGTATATGTACACTGTTAAAAAAATTGCCGTAAGAAAAACGGTAAAAATCCTGGAATAAATGTTGCCAGGCATTTACTGTTTTAATAACGGATATATTGACGTAAAGGAGTGATATTACCGCCACCAATCCGTAAAAGATAATGACAAAGTAGGGTGAAATTCACGGTCGCCTGTATTTTACTGAATTACGACACAGAACCGTATATTTTTACGGAAAATTCTGGATTTAAATTACATTTTTTTAGCAGTGTACAGTTTTTTTATTCCTTTGAAACAGATAGTTTACATTTAAGCATCACGAAATCTTAAACAAGAAAATGCACAGCAACATGAAGTACTTGAAAATGATGCATTAACAAAATTAATTGAAAACCCATATATGTGTATAGTATTTTTTTTTTCTCCATTGTAACAGATAGTTTACCGCTAATAACCTCCACATTCAAATATCTCAAAATCTTAAGCCAAAAAAAAAAAATACATAACATAGCCTCTGTACCATGGACTTCCACTGTCTTGAATTAGAGTTCTCTTGCTCAAGGGGACACTCGGGCACGCTGTTCTATCTTATTTCACTTTCTCTTTTTTTTTTTTTTGAAGTTTTTATAGTTTATATATGAAAGATCTAATTTAATGTTGTTATTTTTCGAAAAGATTTTATATTTATTGTTAATTACTTCTCTTTTAGTTTAATTATTACCTCGTTTCCTCTTTTCACTGGGCTATTTTACCTTGTTAGAGCCCTTGGGCTTATAGCATCTTCCTTTTCCAACTAAGGTTATAGCTTAGCTCGTAATAATGATAATAATGTACTTGATATAGTATGAATAAAATGCAGTAGCAAAATTACTTGAATACTGCCTTCTTTGTTAAAGGGATAGATATCCAAGAGATCAACAACTGATTCCAGAGTCATAACGCCAGGAATCGCGAGGCATAAAAACCCCTTTTATCTATTCCTGTAGATGCTTCCTTTTTTGCGAGCGTCCCAAGCAAATCGTACGATACGACCCAACGGGAAGGGAGTAAAGAAACATGAATTATGTATAGGGGCTATTCGCTACAGCTATTTCTCTTATTGGGCCTTCTTGCAGAATGCTGATTGACAAGGCGTCCCCTGGCTCCTTTATGGCCCGACCTTTGACCTTAGCGTTATTAAGTTTTGCTACGATATGGTGCTAGTAAACTTTCTTCTTTTTCCAATTGGGTTTTTCTCAGGCGAGGCGTTCGGTTTTTACCCTTTCGAACTGTTTCAAAAGCTCCCCCCCCCCAAAAAAAAAAAAAGCTGACTTGATATTTTTCGACCAATTGAAAAATCCTGTGGACGTCTTTGAATGTCAGTCTTTATGAGTAAACCCGTATGGGTATAGGGCCGTTATTGCACATTTATCCAGTGCACTGTAGACATGCTTTTAGGCTTTTTCCAGTGTCCCTTCGGTCCCTCCCCACATCCTATTTCTAGTTTTAGTTTTCTACATGGCCTCCATTCCCGTTTCCTTTCTTATATATACCTATCCAATCTCAACTCTTTCTTCTGATTGCAACTGTGTTGTTTTCCCCCTAATTAAAGATCATGTTGAATGGCATCCCTGGCCCATCACCAAAGCCATATAGCCCAAGGGTTAAAGGTTTAAAGGCCGCTCATGAATGGCATAGGCAAGAGACAGTGACATTGCTCTCGCTAGCAGGACAATGCCGTAGAGACTGACCATATATACATATGATTAGCGTGCAAACCCCCCTCTCCACTCAAGCAAGGACCAGGGAGGGCCAGCTAATGATTACTGGTGACTCAGCAGGTACACCCATAGGCTCCCCCATACCCCCATTCTTATCTCACATGGATGGTGGGGTTCAAGACGCTGCAAGAAACTATCGAGGTTGATCATTACTCGAACCCTAGTCCGGCAGAATGGCAGGCAGGAACGTGTCCAGTAGGCCACCACAACCCCATAATATAATGCAATATATTTTAAACTTTCAATGCTAGCTAAACAGTCTTTTATCAAGTGGAGAAAATTATCAAAACTACTTTAATCCTGGTGAAATAATGTGTTTCCTTTTAGCTTAGAGAGTCAGTCTGTGACGAAATCTGACCCCTGGTTCTAGTCAATCTGATTTAGCCCAACGTCAGTGGGTAAATTGAAAGTGATGTCTGATTGGATTAAGTCGCCGGGATGGTTTGAGCGGGGAGGAGAGCTGTGGGCGTTGCTACTCTAAAAGGAGGGATAATGTACATTATTCATTTGGCTGTTTTTCACTGATGGGGTTATTTTTTCCCATTGCTTTTTTCTTCTCTTTTATATATCACATTTCATTGTTTTTTTTTTTTTTTTTTTTTTTTTTTGATAAATAGCCCTTTTGTATTTTTTTTTCTTTTTTTCATTTTTATTGTTGTACCTTTAAATTGCAAATAGTCAATTATCATCCTGTTATTTGTCATTTCTTTTTAAGCTTAGCAAAATACACATTACATCATGTTATCGTTTCACTTTGTCAATAATTTAGCGATGTCCTACATGCTTTATATATACCAAAATGGTATCAAAAACATATTCTTGTGCTAATCTTTGATTAATATCCCCTGTATTAATGTGTGGGTTATTTTTATAGATCTTTGTAACATTTATACTTTTATTTAGTCTATATTTTATTACTGAATAGTGACTATAGGTAAGTAACTGGTTTGAATAATTTTTAAGCTTTATAATTTACTGAAAAAATAGTATTTTATAGCAGTTTTATGTTGGAATCCGCATTACATTATCTTAGAATTTAATTGAAGGATGACTATTCCATTCATTAGTTTTGTTGTATCGTTTGGGAACTAATATCATTGAAACTGAGGCAGAATATATATATATATATATATATATATATATATATATATATATATATATATATATATATATATATATATATATATATATATATATATATATATATATATATATATATATATATATGCGTATGACTTTGTTGAGCAACCAGTTTGTAACTCAGATCAGTTAAGCAAGTAATTGGTCAGAATGTTGGCTTTTATAACTGTAATACCAGTACTGAATATATCAATATAGCAACAAGCTTCAAAAAATCTTAGAGTAAACATATCCATCCCATGCCTCTCTTGCTATGACCTCCAGCATGACTGACACCACTTGCGCTAGAGGAGAGTCACTAATCTTCTATAGAAAGCATGGGAAACCTGCGGCCCGCAGGCCATATGCGCCCCTCGATGTGTTGATATGCTGCCCTCAAGAGATTCTAGGTTATTGAAGCTCTATATATTTATAATCGTAACCATCATTCAAATATGGAAAGATGTCAGTTTTATGTAAAAATTTCATACCACGATAAATAAAACATGGAAGAATTTTAAGAAAATTCATTATATATTGGACATACAATATTTGTTTGCACTTATTTATCATCATGCGGACCTCTCTCACTTTTGATATAGTTAAATGCGGGCCCCAGTTGATGAACAGTTGCTCATGCCTGTTCTATAGCAATGAAGACTAGATAAGACCCGTAGTGCAGGGATAAATTATATCTGCAGTAGCAAGGAGGTGTTGATTTTGTGTTTAATCACTGCACCAGAATCTGCCACGGCCGTTGGTTCCATTCACTGGCAGGCAGTAAACGCTCTTAAAATGAAGGGTTGACGTCATAAAACCTCTCAGGGTTCTTTTTCCGATCCATCTCGGGGGAACCTCGCTTTTTTAGATTATTTACACATGATCGATTGTTTTCATCAGTTTTTCCCCACGATCTCAATAGGTTTTTCTTCATAGGCGGCTGAGCTGTTGATAATTCGTGGGCTCTCCTG
>NC_090751.1:11139915-11142415 GCF_036898095.1 Palaemon carinicauda
TACCATCTTACTAGCCATTCTGATTTATTTGTAACTTCCCTGTAAGTCTTCTCTCTCTCTCTCCTCTCTCTCTCTCTCTCTCTCTCTCTCTCTCTCTCTCTCTCTCTCTCTCTCTCTCAACAACAACCATAATCCCCATCCCTGTTATTATCATTATCTTCCTTGCAATTCCGAATTATCAGTATTCTCTCTCTCTCTCTCTCTCTCTCTCTCTCTCTCTCTCTCTCTCTCTCTCTCTCTCTCTCTCTCTCTCTCAACAACAACACCATAATCCCCTTCCCTGTTATTATCATTGTTATCTTCCTTGCAATTCCGAATTATCAGTATTCTCTCTCTCTCTCTCTCTCTCTCTCTCTCTCCTCTCTCTCTCTCTCTCATCTCTCCTCTCTCTCTCTCTCTCTCTCAACAACAACAACAACAACCATAATCCCCTTCCCTGTTATTATCATTATCTTCCTTGCAATTGCGAATTATCAGTATTCTCTCTCTCTCTCTCTCTCTCTCTCTCTCTCTCTCTCTCTCTCTCTCTCTCTCTCTCTCTCTCCATTGCAAAAACCCCAACTATCACTCTATTTCCAATAACCCTTTGCTATCATTACCTTCCCTGTGAAACCCCTCTCCATCACTCGCAACCAATCTCCATCAATCATCCTTCCATAGTTTCTTCGCCTCTATCTTCAATAGCAGCCTCTCTTCAATCATGTCTCATTTAAAGCTTTCTACAGCACCTAATGGGTTTTATATAACAAGCAAGAAAAATGAATCCCTTTATTAAATTTCATATAATGTAATTATATAGTCTTCTTTAATTTCTTGAATGATAAGAATATTTTTCCCGTTATTCAATTTCATGTAATGTAAGTGTAGTCATCATTTAATTCCTGAATTGTAGACATATTATTTTTTCCCTTTATTAAATTCTATATAATTTAATTGTAGAGGCTTATTTAAGCTCCTGAATGATAAAAAATATTATTTTCCCATTATTAGATTTCATATAATTGTAGAGTGTTCTTTAAGCTCCTTAATGATAAAAATGATAATTTTTTCCCCATTATCAAACTTTATATAATGTAATTGTAGAGTCTTCTTTAATAACCTATAATATGAAAAATAACTGTAGTTTGATATTTTGAGAATGGTAGACAATATTTATTGCTACATCTACTTCGTGTATTACTCTTTATTAAAGTTAATCTAAGTCCCGAAGGGAAATAAGGTTTCCGTACAAGTAATGAATCATCTAATTACGCTCTGTACTGTCATGGAAACCATTGCGCCGTAAGCAACATTCCAGCTTTATAAACCAACAGACTTGATTTCTTATTAATGTACATAAAGCTGTTCCATGTGTTGTGATTTTCCCTCTGGCTTATTTGAAAACCATTACAATATATTTGATTTCCCCTTTGTTCTCCTCAAAGGTATCGAAAGAGATTTGACTATTTTAATATTGTAAAGTCACTGAATGGGGAGTTCGATTTCCCCTTTATTTACATGAAACGATTAGAGGGGAATTATTTACATATAAATTTGATTGTTTGATCAAAGATCATGAGTTCAAACCAAAGATACCCACCCTCCCCCTCTCCCCCCTACCCCGTGCCCCAAAGGGATTTCGAATTCCTAGTTCATGTTGTTGCCACGAGGGTATAAAGTTCTTTGGGTTTCTCCTCTTCTTAGTTAATTATCATCTTATTATTTATACTTCATACTTTAGATTTCTTTATGAGGGATATGGAGCTTGATAGATCGATCGGAAAATGAAGAATCTTTAGAACAACGCAATTAAAAAATGTTAAGTGTGCTCTTTGTAACAATAAGGGGAAATTTTAGTGATGTGATCATGCAATAGTTCTAAAGTCTTCTGGTTAGGTACATGTGCGCAAGTGCAAGCGCGTACACACACACACACACACACACACACACACATATACATATATATATATATATATATATATATATATATATATATATATATATATATATATATATATATATATATATATAATATGTGTGTGTGTATGTGGGGGATGCGTGTCACACGCGTACTGGTATATATATATATATATATATATATATATATATATATATATTATATATATATATATATATATATATATATATATATATATATATATATATATATGTGTGTATACCTTTTAACAGTTTATATATTTTTCATATCCCGGAAGAAAATCCTGTGCTTTCTGTACATTTTATTAATGAAGGATAGTTCAATTCTGTTTCGAGAGATCAGCATTATGTTGTTGTTTACATTATAAGATAAACATAGATAGTACATATGGTCTTCTTATCCAAATACAAAATACACGAACGAGAGGTAACTGTTCTTGACTGTATCTATTCTTATGATAGGTAATTGAGCCTCAAAGAAAATATTCTGCGAGTTCTCATTATAGTAAAGAAAAATTATTTGTTGTTATTTTTGTTATTAATTTTCAAAACATATTCATAATTAGAAGAGTCCAAAGGCTTT
>NC_090751.1:11147415-11152415 GCF_036898095.1 Palaemon carinicauda
AGTTTTGAAGTTGTGGCTGACTATTATCCGAAACTGTGGCTGACTTATTATTCGAAGCCCTGGCTGACTATTGTCCGAATTTTTGGCTGACTATTATCCAAAGCTGTGGCTGACTATTATCCGAAGTTTTGAAGTTGTGGCTGACTATTATCCGAAACTGTGGCTGACTTATTATTCGAAGGCCTGGCTGACTATTGTCAAAATTTTTGGCTGATTATTATCCAAAGCTGTGGCTGTATATTATCCAAAGTTGTGACTGACTGCTATCCGAAGCTGTGGGTGACTTATTATTTGAAGCCGGGACTGGCTATTATCCGAAGTTGTGGCTGAATACTATCCGAAGCTGTGGCTGACCATTATCCGATGCTGTTGCTGTATATTATCCAAAGTTGTGACTGACTGCTATCCGAAGTTGTGACTGACTGTTATCCGAAGCCGTGGCTCACTATTATCCGAAGTCGTGGTTGACTATTATACAAGGCCGTGGCTGACTATTATCCGAAGTTATTGTTGTATATTAACCGAAGCTTTGGCTGTATATTATTCGAAGCCTTGGCTGACTATTGTCCGAAGCCGTGGTTGACTGTTATTTGAAGCTGTGGCTGACTGTTATACGAAACCGTGGTTGACTATTATCCGGTGTGGCTGACTATTATTCGAAGTTGCGACTGACTATTATCCGAAGCTGTGGCTGACTACTACTCGTGACCAACTATTATTCGAAGCTGCGACTGACTATTATTCGAAGCCGTGGCTAACCATTAATCGAAGCCGTAACTGACAATTATTATTCGAAGCCATGGCTGGCTATTATTCATCCAGATTTTAATGATCTGTAGTGTCATTCCGAAGGCGATGACTTATCATTAACGAAAATAAAAATGATGTTCTGATTTTGATCAATCTAATTACAGACCTGTAATGGATGCGCGTCGTAGAAAGCGAGTAAAAGGACAGCTGGTGTCTTGCAGTCTTGCTTTTTAACAAAAGGCTAAGCCCACTACCAATATCTATGGAAACTGTTGCCTTGCAGTTGGGCTATTAAGTCAAAGGTTAGACCCGCCCTCAATAACAGTGGTTGATGACTAGTGTGACGATGCCGAGAGAAAGGTTGTGACTCAAAGGCAGGAAGCAATCAGCTGAGTAACTTTATTAAAGAACACTCTCCTTTATATACAAAACCTCAAGGCAACAGGAATTTTCATGTTCGAGAAACAGACAATGTTACAGAGGAAACACGCGGACATGTTTATTCTGGTTCTTTTTAGTGCGAGGGAAGAGCGCAGATACAAGCATAATATATACAAAATAATTTATGTACGATCGTGTGACACAGTTGGTACACTAGCAAGGGCATGCGATCGTAAAATCCCTCTGGTGAATTATAAACTATGCAGGATGCTGGTTGGAGAGAGCCCCTTAATGGAGGAATAACGGTGGGAAAGAAGAATGAATGCTTTTTACTCCTTCAAGTTTCTATTATACTATCGTTGGTTTACATCACTACGGGGATTTTGATAACTTGGTGTGACGGGCCGAGAGAAGGTTGTGACTCAAAGGCAGGATGCAAGCAACTGAGTGAGTTTATTATAGAACACTCTCCTTTATATACAAAATCTCAAAGCAAAAAGAATGTTCATGTTCAAAAATTGACACCGTTACCGATGAGAAAAACAGACATGTTATTTCAGGTTCTTTTTAGTGCGAGGGGAGAGCGAAGATACAAGCACAAAATGAACTATGTACGATCGTGTGACACACGGTTGGTACATTGGTAAAGTAGTAATACAATTAATGATAATCATTGTAATTTGCAAAAATGTCCCTATATTTTTTTTTATTTTCCTCTGTGGCATTGTATTATTCCATTCTTTTCTTGCTTCTTGCTGGTACGTAAGTGGGTTAGCTAAGAATCCGCAATTGGTATATTTATTAATCACTTATTCATTGTGCCATTTAGAAAATTGGGTTTCCAAAAAATCGGGTTTCCAGAAAGTCGGGTTTCCAAAAAAATCGGTTTTCCAGAAAGTCGGGTTTCCAAAAAAATCGGTTTTCCAGAAAGTCGGGTTTCCAAAAAAAAATCGGTTTTCCAGAAAATCGGGTTTCCCAAAAAAATCGGTTTTCCAGAAAGTCGGGTTTCCAGTAGTGTCTGTAACCTCTCAGCCATACTGATCAAGCCCTTTCTCTTGGCCTTCCCCCCACGTCATGTTTAGTCGGTTTCAGCCGCTTACGAGTGCCTTTTAAACCAGTTTTTTATTACTAATATACCTTTTCATTGAAATCTATCAGCAGCGCCCTTTCTTGGCTTACCACCTCTCCCGGTCATGTTGAGTCGGTTTCCGCCGCTCATGAGCGCATTTTATACCAACATTGTTTTATATTATTTACTTTTTTCAACCTTTAGATCTACATTCACCTTTCCTCATTTCATATTAATCACCTCAACTAATCTTCGAGTGCCAAATGTGGATGAGATCATGATGAGGGGAGGGGTAGATGGAGATGGTTAGGGCACCAAACTTTCAGCTGGGCTCCACAAGACACTATAAGACTTAGAAGACCAATACCTACATGGCTGAGGACTATGAATCACGAAGTAGATGATGAATGGAGAAGTATTGAATTAAAAGCTCAAGATAGAGACGACTGGCAAAATCTAACCGAGGCCCTTTGCGTCAATAGGCATAGGAGATGATGATGATGATGATTCTTCCATTTGATATATTTCCACCCGATCCATGTAAATCTTAATCTCGGATTAATCACAGCTTAGCAAATATTCAATTTCGGCGTCGTTGACGTTTTACAGCCTGACCTTTAAAGGTATCAATGGCCGCAGATTATGTTCATCAACCGTAAATGTCGTAGCTTCGCCTTTATTGTAGCTTTCATTAACAGGAAAATTGGAAGACGAACTGCCCTTATAATGATTATCAAGAACCTCGATGAGATAAGAGTTCTTTAAGCTAAAACCACCAAAAGCCTTTTTTATATTTACACTTTAATTTTCTTAAGTGCCATTAGATATTTACCGGTTTGTTACCGGATATATTGACGTAAAGGAGTGATATTACGGTCACCAATCCGTAAAAGATAATACCAAAGTAGGGTAAAATTACGGTCGCCTGTATTTTACTGAAATACGGCTGGGAACCGTATATTTTTACGGAGAATTTTCGATGTAGATTATGGTTTTTTCCTACAGTGTACAGTATTTTTTTCTCATTTGACTCAGATAGTCCACATTCAATCATCACGAAATCTTAAACAAGAAAATACACAGCCATATGATGTACTTGATAATGTATGAAAACGATGCAGTAACAAAATTACTTGAAAACTGCCTTCTATGTTAAAGAGACAGGTACCCATGTATGTGTATAGTATTTTTTTCCTCCCTTGTAACAGATAGTTTACAGCTGATGACCTCCAAATTCAAGTCTCTCAAAATCTTAAGCAAAAAAAAAAAAAAAAAAAAATACACAACATAGCCTCTGTACCATGGACTTCCACTGTCTTGTTTAAGGGGACACTCGGGCACGCTGTTCTCTTTCACTTGATTTTTGAAGTTTTTATAGTTTATATGTGAAATATCTGAATTAATGTTGCAGCTATTCTTAAAAGATTTTATTTTGATTACTAATTACTTCGCTTGTAATTTAGTTATTTCATTGTTTCCTTTTCTCACTGCCCTGTTTTTCCCTATTGGAGCTCTTGGGCTTATAGCATCTTCCTTTTCCAACTAAGGTTATTGCTTAGCTCGTAATAATGATAATAATTTACATAATAAAGTATGAATAAAATGCAGTAACAAAATCACTTGAATACTGCCTTCTTTGTTAAAGGGATAGACACCCAAGAGATCAACAACTGATTCCAGAGTCGTAACGCCAGGAATCGCGAGGCATAAAAACTCCTTTTATCTATTCCTGTAGATGCTTCCTTTTTTGCGAGCGTCCCAAGCAAATCGTACGATACGACCCAACGGGAAGGGAGTAAAGAAACATGAATTATGTATAGGGGCTATTCTCTACAGCTATTTCTCTTATTGGGCCCTCTTGCAGAATGCTGATTGACAAGGCGTCCCTTGGCTCCTTTATGGCCCGACCTTTGACCTTAGCGTTATTAGTTTTGCTACGATATGGTGCTAGTAAACTTTCTTCTTTTTCCAATTGTGTTTTTCCCTGGCGAGCCGTCGGGTTCTTACCCTTTCGACTTATTTCAAAAGCTCCCCCCCCCCCCAAAGGAAAAAAAAAATAAAGCTGACTTGATATTTTTCGACCAGTTGAAAATCGTGGACTGACTGTGGACGTCAGTCATTATGAGTGACCCCATATGAGTATAGGGCCGTTATTGTACCTTTGCCCAGTGCGCTGTTGATATTACTGTAGGATTTTTGCAGTGTTTGCATGTTGTTTTATCTTATTTCTCTTTCTTTTTTTGAAGTTTTTAAAGTTTATACGTGAAAGATCTAATATAATGTTATTTTTCCAAGAGATTCGATTGTTAATGACTTATCTTGTAATTTAGTTATTTCCTTGTTTCCTTGCCTCACTGCGCTGTTTTTCCCTATCGAAACCCTTGGGCTTATAGCATGTTCTTTTTCCAACTAAGGTTATAGCTTAGCTCGTAATAATGATAATAATGCACTTAATATAGTATGAATACAATGCAGTAACGAAATCACTTGAATACTGCCTTCTCTGTTAAAGGGATGGATACCCAAGAGATCAACAACTGATTCCAGAGTCATAACGCCAGGAATCGCGAGGCATAAAAACTCCTTTTATCTATTCCTGTAGATGCTTCCTATTTTGCGAGCGTTCCCAAGCAAATCGTACGATACGACCCAACGGGAAGGGGGTAAAGAAACATGAATTATGTATAGGGGCTATTCGCTACAGCTATTTCTCTTATTGGGCCTTCTTGCAGAATGCTGATTGACAAGGCGTCCCTTGGCTCCTTTATGGCCCGACCTTTGACCTTAGCGTTATTAAGTT
>NC_090751.1:11162415-11174915 GCF_036898095.1 Palaemon carinicauda
ACTTATGTGTAAATTTTCTTTTTTACTTATGTGTAAATTTTCTTTTTTATTTACTTATGTGTAAATCTTCTTTGATTTACTTGTGTGTAAATTTTCTTTTTTATTTACTTATCTGTAAATTTTCTTTTTTATTTACTTATGTGTAAACTTTCTTTTTTATTTACTTATGTATAAATTTGTATATCAATTTGTCCACAATTTTTAATAATCATTATCCTTATCTTAGGAGGAACTTTAAGTTGCAAATAGAACTGTTTATTCTACTTAATATTATCATAAGGAAATGGCTATATTCACATTATATGATGAATGTAACACGGATTTAGTTGATCCTTCATGTCAGTGTTCGCGCTGTATTTGGTGATTGGTAGCTTCTCGTATTACAGATTTTTATGTTAATTCCGGCTCGTGATGTTGCATAATGAAGTAAGAATGGACAAGTGCTTGTACGAGTGCTCTTCTGTTACGTCTTGAGAAGATAGTTATTCCAGGAGGTTATTTTATTCAATATAGGTTCACAGAGTCGGTGTCGACCATTTTCAATTTTCTGCATCGTGACTAGCACCCTTATTATTATTATTATTATTATTATTATTATTTATTATTATTATTATTATTATTATTATTATTATTGTTATTATTATTGTTATTGATAATATTATTATTTTATTATTATTATTATTATTATTATTATTATTATTATTATTATTATTATTATTACTTGCTAAGCTACAATTCTAGTTGGAAAAGCAGAATGCTATAAGCCCAGGGGCTCCAACAGGGAAAATAGCCCAGTGAGGAAAGGGAACAAGGAAAAATTAAACTTTTAAGAAGAGTAACATTAAAATAAATATCTCCTATATAAACTATAAAATTAAAAAAAAAAAAGAGGAAGAGAAACAAGACAGGAGAGCCTGTCCGAGTGTACCCTCAAGCAAGAGAACTTCAACCTAAGACAGTGGAAGGCCTTGGTACAGAGGCTATGGCACTACCCAAGACTGGAGAACATTGGTTTGATTTTGGAGTTTTCAGTGGCAGAGGTGCACTGTTGGCATTACTACAGGATCTCTCTCTCTCTCTCTCTCTCTCTCTCTCTCTCTCTCTCTCTCTCTCTCTCTCTCTCTCTCTCTCTCGTAGCATGCTCTTTTCACCCTTGTTCTTTATCTCCTTTCCGACTTCCTTTTCTTTCATATTGCCCATAATTTTTTACTTCATAGCTCAATGGCCTGCCAAGCCTCACCACTTGGTCATATCGACCAAATACCATACATTCATTCATTCTGCTCTTAGAATGAAGGATTTTAAAACTCTTCATGGATTTGAACTGAGTTTTGTTTTGTTTTATTTTTTTTTCTATTTTTTTTCTCTTTAACATGTTAAAGTCTCTTCACAATAGAGAGGTAATGCTTTATAAGTTATATAGCTAGAGTTTGAGGTTTATTGACAGTTTGAGGTTAAGATAGAGTCTCTAGCTGAAAGAGAGTTTAAGTCTGAAAGAGAGCGTGAGGTTGATTGAGAGTTTGGGGTTGAAATAAAGTTTAAGGCTGAAACAGAGTTTGTGGATGATTGAGAGATTGTGGTTGAAATAGAGTATAGGATTGATAAGTTTGAGGCTGATTAAGTCTGTGGTTGAAATAGAGCTTGTGGCTGAAATAAAGTTTAAGGATGAAAGGGAGTTTGAGGATGATTGAGAGTTTGTGGTTGAAATAGAGTTTAGGATGGAAAGAGAGTTTGTGGTTGAAATAGAGTTTAGGATGGAAAGAGAGTTTAAGGTTGATTGAGAGTCTGTGGTTGAAAGTTGAAATAGAGTTTGTGGTTGAAGTAGAGTTTAGGATTGAAAGTTTCAGGTTGATAGAGAAGTTGAGGTTGATAAAGAGTTTTAGGTTAAGAGAGAGTTTGAGATTAAGAGAGAGTTTGATAGATAGAGAATTTGAAAAGGGGACTAGATAATACCAGGTGCGATTGCCATGTTTAAAAGAAATAAAGCATCATCTCTCTCTCTCTCTCTCTCTCTCTCTCTCTCTCTCTCTCTCTCTCTCCTCTCTCTCTCTCTCTCTCTCTCTCTCTCTCTCTTTGCCTAATTGCTTACTATGCAAATACTATGAGACATACGGAAATGAGCTAACAGTATATTTAACGAATTTCATAGAATTAGTGAAATTTCCACAAATATTATGACTCACCCCTGATGGTTTTTTTTTTTTTTTTTTTTTTTTTTTTTTTGCCAGTATTTTGTTCAATCATAATTGATATTTCACATTATGATAAAGGGAAAATTAATTGCCTTCTTATTACCTTAGTTAATTAAATTTGTCGTATGAAAGAATCGCGACTTCTGAAAGTAATTTATGAAAAAATAATAAATATTTTCAATTATAAATCATAAAACAAGATTCTCATGTTAAAATCAGTAATTTTTGCCAATACATTTAGAGCAAATTTATCGCAAAAATATTGCACTTTGTGTATATATACACGTTACGTATGTGTGTTTGTCTATGTATGTGTGATTTTGTGTACGTGTTTATAAATCCGTATATAAATACATATATTTATGTATATATACAGAATAGAATATATACTTGGTTTTATATATATATATATATATATATATATATATATATATATATATATATATATATATATATATACATACATACATACATACATACATACATACACACACACACACACACACTTGCTTGTAACTAAACTTGTATATTGGAAATGGTCATATACATAAATATGGTAAAAGCCATATTTCAATATACTATTTTCCCCTGACACATTTAAAACCGTCAGAGAACTATATTAAATCATCTCCATTATTTTTGTTATCACATACGGGAAATCAAGAGGGCTGGTTATGTGCTCCATGGTAGCTCAAATATACAAAAGTCTTTTTAAAGGCATTCATCTTTCTTAGGTAGATTCATAGATCATCATCATCATCATCATCATCATTATCATCATTATTATTATTATTATTATTATTATTATTATTATTATTAATGTGATAATTAAAATTTTTATTATTATTATCATTATTATTGTTAGCTAAGCTACAAGCCTAGTTGGAAAATCAGGATGTTATAATCTAAAGGGCTCCAACTGGTAAAAATAGCCCAGTGAGGAAAGCAAATAAAGAAATAGACTACAAGAGAAGGAACAATTGAAATATATTCTATTAACAGTAACAACATTAAATAGGATATTTTATATGTAGACTATAAAATCTTTAAGAAAACCAAAAGGAAGAAAAATAAGATTGAATTGTGTACAAGAGTGCTACCCTCAAGCAAGATAACTCTACCCCAAGACAGTGAAAGACCATGGTACAGAGGCTTTGGTACTGTCCAAGACTAAAGAACAATGGTTTGATTTTGGAGTGTTCTTCTCCTAGAAGAGCTGCTTACCATAAGTAAAGAGTCTCTGCTACCCTTACTAAGAGGAAAGTAGCCACTGAACAATTACATTGCAGTAGTTTTAACCCCTTGAGCGAAGAAGAATTGTTTGGTAATCTCAGTGTTGCCAGGTGTAAGATGCTGTGGAAATTAGGTCATCCAATTATCTTTATATCTCATTTCTATTCTAGTCATTTCACACCGAAGAGAATCAGCAGGAAATGCATCATTCATTTTAAAGCTATATTTATAAATTAATTATAGATTCTAATGACGTTTTGAATTTGGTGACTACAGAATTTATTATTCACAAGCACGCGATCCTCGAAATCATTAATGGAAATCATTTGAGGCCTACTTTTATATTCTGAATCTGAAGAAAAAAAGAAATATTAGATAAAAACACTCTAAACTTTTCCATTCGTTACTTTTAGAAAGAACTTTTTGCATTTAAACTGGGACGGTTTTGTTGTCAATTTAATGCAAAATATTTTTGAGAAGGATATTTTCGAAATTATTTATATAATGATATATCACTCGACAATTTAAAGATAAAATACTTTTTTTACTTATATATCGTATCATTGGTTTTTTTAATTGAAAATGGTTTCTGAAAGCTGCTTTGATTTGAAGAGTTTGAATGTTAATTTCGAAAAACGTTCTAACCAGTGTCTTAACATTAATTTCGAAAAACGTTCTAAACTAGTGTCTCAACATTAATTTCGAAAAACGTTCTAAACTAGTGTCTTAACATTAATTTCGAAAAACGTTCTAAACTAGTATCTCAACATTAATTTCGAAAAACGTTGTAAACTAGTGTCTTAACATTAATTTCGAAAAACGTTCTAAACTAGTGTCTTAACATTAATTTCGAAAAACGTTCTAAACTAGTGTCTTAACATTAATTTCGAAAAACGTTCTAACTAGTGTCTCAACACAAACTTCGAAAAACGTTCTATCCACTGTCTCAACATTAATTTTGAAAAACGTTCTAATCTAGTGTCTCAACATTAATTTCGAAAAACGTTCTAATCTAGTGTCTCAACATTAATTTCGGAAAACGTTCTAATCTAGTGTCTTAACATTAATTTCGAAAAACGTTCTAATCTAGTGTTTCAACATTAATTGCGAAAAACGTTCTATCCAGTGTCTCAACATTAATTACGAAAAACGTTCTTTACTAGTGTCTCAACATTAATTTCGAAAAACGTTCTAAACTAGTGTTTCAACATTAATTTTGGAAAACGTTCTATATATGGGGGTGGGGGAATCTTTTGAGTGCTTAATGTTATTACAAATGATTTAATAATTAAATAATTAAATATTGAAAAACGTAATTCCGTTCGTCCGAAGTGTAAAAGTGTCAAAATGAAAAATCGACGCAAGATCTCCATCCAGTCTTGTCTGAAGGAAATTGTGAAATCTGTGTTTTTTGTGAGTTAGAAAACCCGAATCAAAATGAAGATATTCAAACCCATGGCGTCGGCCTGGACCGGGGGCTACACCAGGCTCCCTCCTTGCACGCCCCCACCCCGAACACACCACAAGCCTTCAAAAGTAACCCCCACGTCGCCCATCACGCCCACCTACATAAACACGGGTGTGGATACAGCCGACTTGAATGTCTCCCCTCCTCATTCGCCGCCCGTTACAGTAAGGGTGCTGGACTTCAGCCCATACGCCCACATGCTGGAGGAAATTTGCGAGGTGGATATGAGGATGCAGACGCCCAAAAGGAGGCTGTTGTTGGGGTGCAGAGTTTGTCGCTCTGCCTCCAGATGGCTCCGGTGTGGTCGGGTTAGAATCCATCTCATGCACAGACTACAGGTAAATTAGGATGCTCTGTCCTCTAAGGTTGGAGAACTTACAGGTTAAACGGTAATTTGAAGTATAAGAGAGCTGGGAATTACAGGTAATTGAGCTGAATTAACTGTATTCTGAGATTGAAGAGATGAATTAGTTTAACCATTGCTTCCATGGTAAGTTTTTGTGCTTAAGTATGTGCTTTTAGATTTGACGTTTAGGAGATGTCATATGTGTCCAAGAGCATGTAGTTGTATTTTGTGAAAAGGGGTTTTTAAAGTTCGGCCAAATGATTCCTAAAGCCCAGTCCACACGATCGAGCATGTTCGACCGGCAAACAGTGATACCAGACCGAAAAAGTAGTGAGAATGAGGGTTGATAACATCAGAAGCGGGAAAATCACAGGCAGGGATCTGGTAACAAACAGTGTTGCCAGATCCCTGCTTGTGTTTTTTCCCCTCTTCTGACGTCATCAACCCTCATTCCCACTGCCTATTGTGGTCTGGTAACACTGTTTGCCCGTCAATCGTGTGGAGAGGGCTTAATGCATTGCTAAGTACCAAACAACAAAATAAAGACATTCGTTGGAATTGATCGAGTATTCGTCAGTCATCAGTACACTTTTGAAGCACCACGTTGAAATTCTTGATCAATTAATCATTTGATTAGATTTTGTTTGTCAGTTTCAATAAATAGGAAAAAAAAATCGATGTGAGCTCAGCATGACAGACACCTGAACTTGATTGATTTTAATTGGAAAGATTGCTAGGTTACTCAAGTATTTTCTGATTTATATAGGTTTTCATACTAAAAGATTTCTTTTATCTTCTTATATGTATAAGGAATTGTATTTTGCCAAATAAACATTTATTTTTAGAGATGAACTGTCTCTCTACAGGAATATTTTATTATCGAAATACTGCATTATAATTTGATTTTCTCGAAAATAGTTACCCATATAAACCTCGCTAACTTGCAGAGCTTGTTTGAAGCATGAGGCTCCATGTAGCCAGCTCCCATTGATCCCTGTTTTGTGTCTGTCAACCTAAATTGTAACTTTTACAAAGTGGAAGCTCGTTATTTGTGTCGCACAGAATTTTGCAACATTTTTTATTTGACCTTTTCTTTGATCGTTTTATTCCATGTATAGAGTGAGACCGTTATTATTATTATTATTATTATTATTATTATTATTATTATTATTATTGTTATTATTATTATTATTATTATTGTTTTGTTATAGTTTTCAAAGTTTATATTGGAAATATTCATTTCAATGTTGTTAATAGTCTTCAAATATTTTACTTTTCCTTATTTCCTTTCCTCACTGGGCCATTTTCCCTGTTGGAGCCCCTGGGCTTAGAGCATCCTGCTTTTCCAACTAGGGTTGTTGCTTAGCATTTGATAATAATAATAATAATAATAATAATAATAATAATAATAATAATAATAATATTACTTGCTAAGCTACATCCCAAGTTGGAAAAGCAGAATGCCATAAGCCCAAGCGCTCCAAAAGGGAAAATAGCCCAGTGAGGGAAGGAATTAAGAAAAAACTACAAGAGGTTTATGAACAATAATAGCATGCAAATAAATCTTTCATACATAATGGCTGGCAGAATCTTTTATGACATTATTTGTCATCCAATTTAACTTCTCGAGGAAATTGAGAGAATAAATTAAGAATAGATTATCCATTTGGGAATTTATCTGACCTTGGTTGTCTGCTTATAAGCAGTAGGCCTATGGATTCATCAATTATTTAAACTAGGTATAACAGAAGAAATCTTTTTTTTTTTCAGTTCGAATAAAACTGAATGTTTTATTTTTTTAAATCTGAATAGTTGATATTGTACGTTTTATGGTAACTGAATATATATATATATATATATATATATATATATATATATATATATATATATATATATATATATATATATATACATATATATATAGTATATATATATATATATATATATATATATATATATATATTTATTTATACTTATATAATATATATATATGTATATATATGTATATATATATATATATATATATATATATAGATGTATATATATGTATATGTATATATATATATATATATACTATATATATGTATATATATATATATATATATATATACTATATATATATGTATATATATACATACACATATATATGTGGGTGTCTATATATATATATATATATATATATATATATATATATATATATATATATATATTTATATATATATATATATATATATATATATATATATATATATATATATATATATATATATATAGTTGAAATACGATTAATAATAAAAGCAAAATAGCGGAAATAAAATCATACATCCAAATGTCCTGCTGTATTGTAAACAGTACCTGATATAAATAAAAAGCAAACGCATATATAATCATTTAGAATAAAATAATAAAGTATGTATAAGTTAAGCCACATATTTCTAACAAACAACCTTCATCGGTTGTATAAACGATTCATTGTAAATAGAACAATAGTATATTAACAATAGCGTTTTGTAATTATGAAAGAATGTTCCTTACTATTACATGAATAGATATGGAAAGATCTTTTCTCTTAAGTTAATTCATTTCTAAACAGCCTCGAAATCCCTTTTTATTTCTCTTACTCCATTTTCTTTTCATCATTATTATTACTACCTAAGCTACAAGCCTACAGCCCTATTGGGAAAAGCAGGATGCTATAAGCCCAAGGGCTCTGATAGGCAAAAGCCTTGTGCGGAAAGGAATTAAGGGTACACTCTGCGCACAATTTTCTGTCTTATTTCTCTTCCTCTTGTTATTTTAAGTTTTTATAGTTTATATATGAAAGATCTATTTTAATGTTATTACTGTTCTTAAAACTTTTTATATTGTTCATTACTTCTCTTGTAGTTTATTAATTTCCTTATATCCTTTCCTCTCTGGGCTATTTTTCTCTGTTGGAGCCTTTGGGCTCATAGTATCCTGCTTTTCCAACAAGGGTTGTAGCTTAGCTAATAATAATAATAATAAGAAGAAGAAGAAGAAGAAGAAGAAGAAGAAGAAGAAGAAGAAGAAGAAGAAGAAGAAGAAGAAGAAGAAACTGCAGCCTAAGTGAGACTCTCTATACAAGTTATTTTTTTCTGAGTAAGATCCCCCCTCCCCCCTCTATAACCCCTACCTATATTGTGTAGAGGTTTTAAACGATTGTAAATACCCATATAAATTCTATGCAGAGAGAAGGGTCTTTCCTATTTTATCCTAAGTGAGGTCCCCTCTTCCCAACCCCTACCTATGCTGTGTATAGAGGTTTTAAACCATTGTAAATACCCATATAAACTATAGATAGAGGGGCGGGGAGGGGAAGGGGGGAATTGTATTATTCAAAACGTGTTTCTCCTAAGTGACCCAATTAGAGGAGGGCCTGGGGGGGGGGGGAGGAGTTGTTAGAGAGCCTGGCATTCATCCCTCGATCATTTATTTCCTTTGTTGCCCCAAAAACGGAGTCACTGAAAGAGAAAACTTTTGTTGCATTGCATCTGGCAACCGTAACCTCTGACCTACTTTGTGTTCGAGTTGGATATGTATACTGTATACATATTTCTTTTTTTTTTTTTCATTTCATCCGATTTTATACGTCGCTTCTTCCGCTTTCGTTTTCCTTTTCTTTT
Organism: Palaemon carinicauda; assembly: GCF_036898095.1. Lineage (NCBI taxonomy): Eukaryota > Metazoa > Arthropoda > Malacostraca > Decapoda > Palaemonidae > Palaemon > Palaemon carinicauda. Next base: position 11,171,299 of record NC_090751.1, read on the forward strand.
TCCTTCTGTGACAGCCTTTATGCACAATAATAAAAGGAAGGAAAAAATGTTTTACTTCATGCCATTATTTTGCCTTTCCCTTGATATTGCTATGTGGTAGAGGAGTCTCTCTCTCTCTCTCTCCTCTCTCTCTCTCTCTCTCTCTCTCTCTCTCTCTCTCTCTCTCTCTCATATCCCAATCTTTCGGCTTGACATCCTCCATATTTGGGTAAAGGATTTGCCGTTGGTAAAAGTTTAGAAAATATGACATTATCAGAGCTCTAGACACTGGAATATATTTTCCCATTCAATTCTTTATTTGTCTCCTTTACTGTGTTTGTCAGCGAAAGCTTTATTATCATCGTTTTTATTATTGAATAATTGATATCACCTGAATATTCCGAGGTCCCCTTTTATTGTCGTTTTACGGCTTTCCGGTTCTTCTCCAGATTTAACGTTATCGGCGAATTCTATTCGTACCGACAACGTCGCCGAGCGCTGGGATTTATCTTCACGGGTCTTTGAGCGGCGAAACTATTTTTGAAAAGAAATGTCTAAGCAACCGCTAACTCTCCTTTGAAGGCTGAATGAGGACGCTTTCAGACAACGATTTCTCATACGGATGGAGATGGAATGAGGGGAGATTTCGGAGGACAATGTCTCATAAGGATGGAGATTGAATGAGTTAATTTTTTAACTGATGGGTTCCTGGAGAGGTTAAAAACGAAGACGATTTTTCACTTGGATAGGAATTGAATAAGGCTTTCGGACATCAATATTTTTATATGCCGGGATAGAAATTGAATGATTGAATTATTTGTATCTCTGGCGAAAGTATCTTAGAGATGGAAATTGATTGAAGAAGCTTTCGGATACCGATTTCTCAACGGGAAATGTAGAAAGCCATTTTGAGAGAGCTATCACTCACAACGGATGGAAATTTATGTGATAGCTTTCAGACCATCAAGTCTGTACCATAGCTTCTGTGCCGTGGTCTTCCACTGTCTTGGGTTCAAGATGGTTAGAGTGGTCTTTCTTAAGTGTATACTCAACCAAACTATTCTTTTATTATTATTATTATTATTATTATTATTATTATTATTATTATTATTATTATTAATATTATTATTGATACTACTACTGCTACTACTACTACTAGCTAAGCTACAACCCTCGTTGGAAGAGCAGGATGCTATAAGCCCAAGGGCTCCAATAGAGAAAAATAGCCCAATGGGGAAAGGAAATAAGGAAATAAATAAACTTCAAGAGAAGTAATGAACAATATAAAATGTTTTAAGAAATGTAATACACGTTAAAACAGAGCTTTCATATATAAACTATAAAAACGTAAAATAACAAGAGAAAGAGAAATAAGACTGAAAAGTGTGCCCCAGTTTACCCTTATTTCCTTTCAGTACTGGGCTATTTTGCCTATTGGAGCCCTTTCCAAATAGGGTTTTTAGGCTTGTATTTTAGCTAGTAATGCTAATGACAAAAAGGAAATTTATCAAGGAGACTGCAACCGGAGATCTTCGGACGACCGTTTCTCACGCCATCTTGCTTATCTATATCGTCAATCCATTGAAAGCGAAGTAAAGACTATTTGTGTACATTAATCTATTGAATATCAAAAGGTTTAGGTTTAAAGGCCGCTCATGAATGGCAGAGGCAAGGGAAAGTGTCATTTCCCTATCAAGCAGGCCACTGCCCTAAAGACTGACCATATACTGTATACAATTGATCAGCGCCCAAGCCCCCTCTCCACCCAAGCTAGGACCATGGAAGGCCAGACAATGCCAGCTTATTACTCAGCAGGTAGACCTATAGGCTCCCTCAACCCCCCCCCCCCCCGCCCCCATCCTTAGGTCACAAGGATGGTGAAGTTGCAGCGTCCAAAGGAACGAAAGAGCTTGAGCGGATCTCGAATTCCAGTCTGGCGATTCACCAAGCAGGGACGTTACCAATTAGGTCCCCCACAACAGAATGGCAGCATCTTCTGGGGGTCAATCACCCCCCACCCCCGGTCTCACAAGTATTTTAAGAGATACACAGTAAAGAGGGGATGCTTATTGGCTTACCTAAGTCAATAAATGCATCATCAGCATACCGGATGTACTTGTGCACTTGTAATTAGACAAGAGTTTCTATTATTGATATATATATATATATATATATATATATATTATATATATATATATAATATATATATATATATATATATATATATATATATATATATATATATTCTTTCTGTAATTAATACGATGGCTATTTTCAAGTATATTGTTTCTGTATTTAACTGATACGACTTTTCAATTGAATGACATAATGAAAATGGTATTTGAAATGGTAATAATATTGAAAAGAATAAAGGTTTCCGTCTTACTGACCATTTGCTGCGTATTTGTTTATTTTAATGAGAGAGAGAGAGAGAGAGAGAGAGAGGAGAGAGAGAGAGAGAGAGAGAGAGAGAGAGAGAGAGAGAGAGAGAGAGAGAGAGAGAGAATTTGATATCCTTGCACTGTTACCTGACTTCTGATATAAAACTTATAATGATTCTCTCTCTCTCTCTCTCTCTCTCTCTCTCTCTCTCTCCTCTCTCTCTCTCTCTCTCTCTCTCTCTCTCTCTCTCTCTCTCTTCATTACTGTTAAATGTTTTTAGGGGTTTTGATATTTTATTTCAATTTTGTTGAAGAATTGGATAATTTAGATCCAGCAATTAAGTGAATGTCAAAATAATAACTAATTCAAAGTTGTAGAATTTAGTTTTAATTTATCAAATAATCCATACTCTTATTATTAATTAATTCAGTATAGACAACCATCATAGTTTTACTTTTCGTATTTATTTGTAATGGTTATCATCGTTTCAACTTTTATATAAATAATTTTGACAATTTTCGATAATGAATTCCGTTGAAGTTATTCTTCAGAATCTTAAGCATCCTTTTTTTTACTCCTAACGATTTATAGAAATCATAGAGTTCTCTTGCTTGAGGGTACACTTGGGCGCACTATTCTATCTTGTTTTTCTTCCTCTTGTTTTGTTAAAGCTTTCATAGTTTATACAGGAAATATTTATTATAATGTTGTTACTGTTCTTAAAATACTTTATTTTTCCCTTCTTTTTCTTCACTGGTTGGGGCCCTGGGCTTATAGCATCCTGCTTTACCAACTAGAAAATAATAATGATAATATTAATAGTAATAATAATAATAATAATAATAATAATAATAATAATAATAATATTCGTTATAGTTCCCAATAATAATTCTATGTGTTGTTTTCTTCTTAAGCAGAGATATTATTTTCTCTCAAACGCAGATGTTATTACCATTTTTTTCCTTCCTCTTGCGCCTTTATCGTAGAACTGTCGTTAATGATTTCCCTGTGTTGTTTTTACTCTTGGGAATAACCGTTTGGATGGTGAAAACTTATAGTGCCGTCCAGCCTTATACCGGCAATAAGGTGTACTAAATTTATGGTAATTGGTTTCCGGAAAGTTTCCAGCAGTGGAAGAGGGCCGCATGTGGAAGATGGAAAAGGGGAAATCAGGACCCAATTTATGTATGCAGTGTATACATATACATGTATTATATATACATTATATATATATATATATATAATATATATATATA
>NC_090751.1:11179915-11187415 GCF_036898095.1 Palaemon carinicauda
GATGTAAAATATGAAGGGAAATAAAATGGAGATGATGAAGGGACTTAGTAATAAGTAGAGATACATTTAAATCGCATATGACGTAAAATTGGAAGGGGAGAGGGAGGGCTTGGAATCGTATATAATGTAAAATTTAAAGGGAAATAAAAAAAGAGAGATGATAAAGAAGGGTTAAGTAATAAGTAGAGATAATAAATTGAAATCTTTTATGATGTAAAATTGGATTGAAATATAAAATGGAGATGATGAAGGACTAAGTAATAAGTTGAGATAATAAATTGAAATCTTTTATGATGTAAAATTGAATTGGAAATAAAGAATGGAGATAATAAAGAAGGGTTGAGTAATAAGTAGAGATAATAAATTTAAATCTTTTATGATGTAAAATTGGATTGGAAATAAAGAATGGGGATGATGAAGGAGTAATAAGTATTGTTAATAAATTGGAATCTTTTATGATGTAAAATTGGATTGGAAATATCAAAATGGAGGTAATGAAGAAGGACTAAGTAATAAGTAGAGATAGTAAATTTAAATCGTATATGACGTAAAATTGGGTTCGAAATAAAGTATGGAGATGATGAAGAAGGATTAAGTAATAAGTAGAGATAATAAATTGATATGTTTTATGATGTAAAATTGGATTGGAAATAAAGAATGAATATGATGAAGAAGGACTAAGTAATAAGTTGAGATAATAAATTGATATCTTTTATGATGTAAAATTGGGTTGGAAATAAAAAAAGGGAGATGATGAAGAAGGAATAAGTAATAAGTAGAGATAATAAATTGGGAATCTTTTATGGTGTAAAATTGGAATGGAAATAAAGAATGGAGATGATGAAGAAGGAATAAGTAATAAGTAGAGATAATAAATTGAAATCTTTTATGATGTAAAATTGAATTGGAAATATAAAATGTAGATGATGAAGAAGGACTAAGTAATAAGTAGAGATAATAAATTGAAATCTTTTATGATATAAAATTGGATTGGAAATAAAGAATGGGGATGATGAAGAAGGGAGTAATAAGTAGTGATAATAAATTGGAATCTTTTATGATGTAAAATTGGATTGGAAATATAAAATGGAGATGATGAAGAAGTATTAAGTAATAAGTAGAAATAATAAATTGATATCTTTTATGATGTAAAATTGGATTGGAAAATATAAAATGGAGATGATAAAGAAGGACTAAGTAATAAGTTGAGATAATAAATTGAAATCTTTCATGAAGTAAAATTGGATTGGAAATATGAAATGGAGATGATGAAGAAGTATTAAGTAATAAGTAGAGATAAATTTGAGTCGTGTATGACGTAAAATTATGTTGGAAATAAAAGAATGGAGGGGATGAAGAACTAAGTAATAAGTAGAGATAGTGAATTGAAATCATATATGATGTAAAATTGGAAGGGAGATAATAGTATGTCGATGATGAAGTAATAAGTAGAGACCATGAACTGTGAAAGAAGATAATGAAAAAGGACTGAGTGATAAGTATAAATAGTAAATTTAAATAGTATGTGATGTAAAATGGGGTGGGAAATAAAACAATGGAAATAATAAAGAAAGATTAAATAATAAGAAGTGATAGTAAATATAAATCGTATATGATGTAAAATTGGGTGGGAAATAAAGAAGGACTAAGTGATAAAAAAGATAGTAAATTTAAATCGTATATGATGTAAAATTGGCCGAGAAAATAAAAACTATGGTGATGATGAAGGACTTCAGTAATAAAGAGATATAGTAAACTGGTGGAGGAATCTTGGCAGAAAATAGAATCAGTGATTGAGAGGGAATTTTAATTTACAATTTAGATATCTTCTAAACTGGATATTTCTACTTTATATTCTATAAAATAGTCATTTATTACAACTCTACTTCATGAAATAATCCTTTCTTATGGCTGCCAAAATAGATCGATCAGACTATTAGCTCTTATAGACTTCGTCATGTCTCCTTTTCCAAAAGAATTCCAGTAATATTATTTACTTTCCAATTATAATGCAGTATTGTATATGTTCAGCTTCAACACTTTAACACTCTAATGATTAAACACTAAATGAAATTTACACAAATGTAAATGTTACGCTTACGTCTTTTGGGTCACACGAGGTTACCGAACAGTTAGGCAAAATAAATACACTTCACTGTGTATTACGAAGTAATTGCTTCTAAGCAGTTTAAACCTCTAAGTATAATGCCGAATCATTGATATTTTCTCTGGGAAGCCAACGTAAAGACAAAAATAAGAGCAGATAAATAGGGTTTTATCCTGAACTTTCATTCTCATAGGTTCTACATTCATAAATTTTCTCTATCTGAGACACCCACATTTTGATATTGGAGTCACTACTGTAAACATTTAACTGGCATAAATGTACATCTTTGTAAACAATTATTGCTTATTAACAGTATTAATAGTGAAGATATGGATAATGATACAAAAATAAATCATAGCAGTACTAAATATTAAACAATTCTAAAATGAATGAATACTCACTTGTAGGAAAGCCCCTCCTCATTACTTTACTCTTCCTCAAAACAAATCTGAAGAAATTAATGAAATAAGAAAGTAAAGATCTAAGTAAATCTAAACACGTTGAAATAAGCAAGTAAATAATAAATAGATAGATATAAAGTAAGATGACTCCCCTCACCTTATATTGGCCCAATGCCTTTAGAAACCACGTATTAAAAGAAATGATTGATTAGATGATCCATAAAAAGGCTTTTGGCGTCACTGACACCATCTCTATTGGATTTTCGAGGCTGGAAATATGAGAAGTGGACATTGATTTAAAAATAAAATAAGAAATGTTTAATTATAGATTTGAGAAGAGAAAGGGAGCTAAACAAAGAATAAAAGAGGGAAAAGAATACGAGAGAGAGAGAGAGAGAGAGAGAGAGAGAGAGAGAGAGAGAGAAACTTTGAAGGATTTCCTTCAATGAAAATCTACATATCGCTCCAGCAAATGAAAGAGGGAAAGAGGGTTAAACAAACAATAAAAGAGGGAAGCAGAATACATATTGAGAGAGAGAGAGAGAGAGAGAGAGAGAGAGAGAGAACTTTGAAGCTTGTTCCTCTACATAAAATCTACATATTGCTCCAGCAAATAAGAGAGAGAAAGCGGTTAAACAAAGAATAAAAGAGGGAAGAAGAATTTACAGAGAGAGAGAGAGAGAGAGAGAGAGAGAGAGAACCGAAGCTTATTCCTAAAATCTACATATTGCTCCAGCAAGTAAAAGACAGAGAGAAAGAGAGAAACTGTATGAATATTGAATCAGTGAGAAATGATAGTTCAGGATAAAGTTAATTGGATGACAAGGAAAACAATAAAGGGAATCAAAGTCTGACCTTTATTATACGAATTGGCAACTGGATCTATTGCCTTGAGGGAAAGTAATGAAAGCAAATTGCTTCTCGATTGCAACACCGGGAGTAAATGATTAAAAGTGATTAATGCAGTGATACGAGGTGATTAGAAAGCCTCCCGAGATGGAGGGGGGAAATTTCATTAAGGAAGATAATGCTTTCAAAGGGAGATTAATTTCATTATTAAAACCGTCTCTTGTTTGTTAGTGTGTTCGCTAGGGATGCTTGGTTCGGGTGATAACCCCTTTTGCTAATAGTTGTTATGATTTTAATATAAATTGCACAGGGTTAAATACTTCGCGTTGTGACGTGTTGGCTTTGATTTGAAGTCGTTAAGCTGGATATCAATTCCAGGTGAGAGGGGATCCCTTAAGCTTAACGTTAAAAATCTAAAGGGGTTTAAGCATTAAACGTTGGGTATTGTACTGATGACATTTGGTGAATTTTATACGTTATATTCAAAGCCTGGTTTTGATATTTCATAACCATGATTTTTAAATGTTCCTACTGTTTGTTTTGTATTTTTTAACTTATTTAACTGTAAATAACGGTTTTGTATATTAATTTTATAAGTCGTTTAAATGTTGCTTGCTTGAAAATATGTATATATGTTTAAGCATTAAACGTTGGGAATTGTACTGATGACATTTTGGTGAATTTTATACGTTATATTCAAAGCCTGGTTTTGATATTTCATAACTATGATTTTTAAATGTTCCTACTGTTTGTTTTGTATTTTACTTATTCAACTGTAAATAACGGTTTTGTATATTAATTTTATAAGTCCTTTAAATGTTGCTTGCTTGAAAATATGTATAGTGGCCATGATATTGTAGGCTTTGTATTTTCTTGACCTCGAGGTTTGTCTTTGGGTAAAAGTTTTTATTTTGTAAAATCCCTTGTTATAATTCTTTTATTTTGTTAATCTACAAATTTATGTTGATGAATTTATACCCCTCTTTGTTTTCATTACCTATTCTCGTTCACACGCACACACACGAACACACACACTAGCTTATATCATTTAAATTGATATTAGAAGCAGGTCTTCTTAGTGCTATTTAACTTTTATAACATATTTACTTTTCTGGTTTTAATTGAATATTCTTTTAATCTTTATTTACGATAAACGATATCGGCGTCAATGACCTTCGATGTCAGGATGCCAGAGAACTTCAAATCATTCATTCATTCATTCACATACAGGTTGATAAAATTGAGAATGAGAAGTTGCTTATTCAAGACCCTGTATATAAAATACCTATCAAAAATGAATTTAGCGTGATAATATATTGCCTTTAAAAGCATACACTAGAGCAGTGGTTCCCAACCTTTTTCCTGTAATTTCCCCCCTGCACCCAGTTCAACCATCCAGATTTCCCCCTTCATGCCCCGCCCAGCCCTCATGCCCACTCGCCTGCCTCAGAAATGGGCATGATATTCCAATTCTCCCCTTGAATATCATGTCAGTGAGAAATGATATGATCATATCACAATTGAATGGCTAACAACAAATTGCCGCACATACTATGTGGACATTTTCCGCTTTTTTTAGTTAGTAGGTAGTGTAATTATTTCCCCCCTTGGAAGCTTAAAATTTCCCCCCAGGGGGAAATTTCCCCCAGATTGGGAACCACTGCACTAGAGACTATATTGCCCAAACGGCTGGGTTTCCAATTAACTACATAGGTATAAAGCATCTAAGTCGTGATTGATGGCTTGATTGTGAAATACCTACTGGAGAAAAATATCCTACCATCTCCCGTCAGACGCTTCACGGCCGAACCCTGTTTATCGCCAAATTGTGATAAACTATCTGCTATTTTCCAGAGATTATTGTTACGAGCGAAGGATTAGGGACTCCCTTGTTATCCTCTGCCTTATGAATTGTGGAGCCTGATGGGTAGATCAATGGACGGAGAGGAACAAGCAATAAGGTGCGAAGTATATTGAACTACAGAAGATGGGTCATAAGTCAAGCTCTGAAGACCAAGGCGTGACTGATTTGGAAGCATTTGTCTGGCAGGGAATGTTACTGGAAATTGATAAGAGTACTGAGCCAGGGTCTGTTATACCCAAGGAATAATAAAAAGAATGAAATGGACATGGAGACTGTTGACTGGTACGATAGAAGGATAAATAGAAAAAAATAGGAAGACTGGAAGCTGGTACGAAAGAATAATAAATAAAATAAAATAGATGAGAAGAGTGGAGACTGGTACGAAAGAATAATAAATAGAAAATAGGAAGACTGGAGACTGGTACGTAACAATGATAATTAGAAAAAATAGGAAGACTGGCGAATGGTACGAGAGAATAATAAATAGAAAAAATAGGAAGACTGGAAACTGGTACGAAAGAATATTGAATAGAAAAAATAGGAAGACTGGAGACTGGTACGAAAGAATAATGAATAGAAAAATAGGAAGACTGGAGACTGGTACGAAAGAATAATAAATAAAAAAAAAAAGACAGGAAGACTGTAGACTGGTGCGAAAGAATAATAAATAGAAAAAAATAGGAAGACTGCAGACTGGTACGAAAGATAATAAATAGAACAAAAACAGATAAGAAGACTGCAAACTGGTACGAAAGAATAATAAATAGAAAAAATAAGACTCTAGACTGATAATAAAGAATAATAAATAAAAAAGAGACAGGAAGACTGTAGTACGAAAGAATAATAAATAGAACAAAATAGTCATGAAGAATGCAAACTGGAAGGAACATGAACGGTATTGATAAAGATTGGGTAAGCCTTATTCTCCGAAAAAAAAAAAAGATTAATTAAATTGATGTTGAGTTTGAAGGGGGGAACGATCAGTCACATCGAGTACAAAAGAGACCTGTCTTATTAATGGTTCAACTTTGTCCGTAGAAAGATCGGTGAATGTGGTCTAATGGAAGCTTGTATATTACACACGCACACACTCACACACACACACATTGCCCGGACCATATTTCCGGACGGGCGCTCTTTTGACAGTCCGTCATAGCCCGATAATTGGATAGAGATACCTATAGAAGGATGATGGTAGCAAACTAGCTGCTTCGTCATTAGTGTCTTTTCATTTCTCTACCTATGTGTATTATATTCTGTAGTTTATTATTATTATTATTATTATTATTATTATTATTATTATTATTATTATTATTATTATTATTATTATTATTATTATTTTATTTTTATTATTATTATTGTTATTATAATTATTATTAAAAGGAGGAGATTTACCAGTCTAATGAGTCAAGCTCTAATCTATGCTGGCCTGTTCTGTGGAAGTAGCTGATAATAATGATAATGTTTATTAAGTATTTCGTATTAAGAGATAAAAGCTTATTGATACAATTGTAAATAAGAGGTCAAGATATTTTTATCCAAGAAAATTCCAAACTTTCCCAATGAATATTTGGTACTTCTAGGTTTTTGTGAATAAATTTTAATAGTGTTTTAGGATTTTGTTCAGATTTAATTAACAGCTATTAGTTCCTAAAGCTTTAAATGTTACCGATATAAATTTATCATTTATTTTATCAGATGTTATATAAGGATATGGTGTGTGATCCTGTCTGTACACTTGTTCCCGACCACGAATGTCCACACAGCTGTGTCTCGAAACCTGTTCGAGCTGGGCGCTGAACGTCCAACTGATACATGTCGAACATGAATCAAGAATAGGGATGAAACAATGTTTCGAACATGCTTCGAATCATGTTTCCGTGCCGTGTGGCTCTTAAGGCTAGGCTGGAGAACTAAGAGATTATACGTGTTGTTATACGGAGATACAAATTACGTTTTTATGGTAGATATAAATTTTCCATAACTAGGAAATTCCGCTTAAGTGTTTACAGGTAAATAATTAATTTACATACGGTATCCTTTCTTCTTCTTCTTCTTCTTCTTCTTCTTCTTCTTCGAGAGAGAGAGAGAGAGAGAGAGAGAGAGAGAGAGAAGATACTATGCATCTTAGTGTTTAAAAAGAATAGGAAAATTAGCGTCACATAATCCCAGCCTTATTGCACGAGAGAGAGAGAGAGAGAGAGAGAGAGAGAGAGAGAGACAGAGAGAGAGAGAGAGGGGTATGTATCTTGGGGTGTGAAAAAATAGGAAAATTATCA
>NC_090751.1:11192415-11194655 GCF_036898095.1 Palaemon carinicauda
AAACTTCAAGAATGAAATAAAATGAATAAAGAAAAATTGAGGTTCAGGTGAATATTTAAAGAATAAGAAGGAGGTGAATAATTTAAGGAATATGGATAAAGGTTAATTCCTGGAAACTTTATCTGTTAGTTGTGCGGAACGAATTAATTAAGGAAAACCTTCATTCTCGTATTACTTACTTTTTTGGAGTATGAAAAAAGTGATAATCAGCCATCAGAGAATAAAGTTTTAATAAATGGATTAAGTATAAGACCAAAAATTACTAGATTACTATAGGTAAGGATTTTCCGATCAAATTCACCTCTCTTCTAAATCAAAGATTTGCGATTTGTTGGACTGGGGTTCGAATCTTGCTTAAGCTCGAATGTTTATATTGTCTCTGCAACCTCACCGTGCTTGTGAGCCAAGGATTGGGTGTTTTGAGGGAGCCTATAGTTCTACCTGCTGAGTCAACAGCAGCCCTTGCCTGGCCCTTCATATTCCTAGCTTGGGTGGAGAGGTCTTGGGCCGCTGATTATATATATATATATATATATATACAATATCTCTAAGGCTTGGATCGCTGATCATATATATATATATATACATATATATATATACACAATATCTCTAAGGCTTGGATCGCTGATCATATATATATATATATATATATGTGTGTGTGTGTGTGTATACTGTATATATATATATATATATATATAAATATATATATATATATATGTGTGTGTGTGTGTGTGTGTGTATTTATATATATATATATATATACATACATACATACATACATACATACATATACACTCAATCTCTAGGGCATTATCCTGCTAAGGCATTGTCACTGTCCCTTGCCTCTGCCATTCATGAGCGACCTTTTAACCTTTATACCTTCAATCGGTCTACCTGCTGAGTCATCAGCAACCATTACATGGCCCTCCCTGGTCCTGTCTTGGGTGGAGAGGTGCTTGGCCGTTGAGCGTATGTATATGCATTGTAAATCTATTGGATATTACCCCTACCATTCATGAGCACCCTTTAAACCTTCAAAGACGGCTTTCACCCCGTCAGATTTTATTCAGCAGAAAGACTTCTTAACCGATTTAGGATATAATGTAGACAGGACGAAATTTGGAGAGAATCCATTTTCTCATTTTCGGAGCCGAGTTATGTAAGAGCTTTAGGTTCCTTGTCACGTCAGCCCTTTTTTTCTCTCATAAAAAGAATGGGAATCTTTTAGACCAAGAATGGGAATCTTTTAGAACAAAAATATGAATATTTTTTTTACCAAAAAATGGGAATCTTTTAGAACGCCTCGAACACTACTAGTAGAAGATTGAGGATCATGGAATTTCTGTGTAAACAGGTTGGAATTACACCTGGTCTTCCAATGCCTTAGAAAATAAAAGAAAAATGGGAATCTGGTCCTTTATATTTTTGGGGAATGATAATGTTGCAGGGAATTTTTTTTTTTTTTTTAACAAATTGCTTTCTTCGATTTGGTTTTTGTTGCGTTACAATAGTGGACTTTTGAGTTAGGTTTCACACTGGTTTATTATTGATAGAAATATATACAGTATATATATACACAGATAGGTAGATAGATAGATAGATAGATCTGTGTATATATATATATATATATTAATAGCAATATATATATATATATATATATTTATATATACATATATATATATATAGGTAGGTAGATAGATAGATTGATAGATAGATATGGGTGTGTGTATATATATATATATATATACACACATATATATATATATATACATATATATATATATATAGTGTGTGTGTTTATATATATTGATAACTATATATATATATATATATATGTATAAATGATATATATTATATATATTTACATATATATATATATATATATATATCACCATTCCTTTTTCCTTATTAAGAAGAGAATGGTGTCCTAAGAATACGCCTTTCAGGCTTTTCGGTAAATCTCTAGGGATGAGATTGCTATTCCCACGTCCTTTTTCTTGTACTTTCTCCAACAAATGATTTTCCATTTCCATTCAGGAAATTTCTTCCCATTTCGTCCATTAGTTGTTTACAAGACAGACTGGAATAAAGTTTAAAGGTGCCTGGTTTCAGTTCCGGTTTCATAAGAATAGATGCTCAGCAGAACGTCAGCCAGGCAAGCCCAACTGAGGTGCCCAAGCACAGCAGTGGCATCCCCAGTAAACAGCTTAAACTCACGGTCCCGGGCTGGGATCAATCTG
>NC_090751.1:11202655-11225155 GCF_036898095.1 Palaemon carinicauda
ATGCTATAAGCTAAAGTTCTCCAACTGGTAAAAATAGCCCAGTGAGGAAAGCAAATAAGGAAATAAACCACAAGAGAAGTAATGAACAATTAAGATAATATATTTTATTAACAGTAACAACATTAAAATATATCTTTTGTATATAGACTATAAAATCTTCAAGAAAAACCAGAGGAAGAGAAATAAGATAGAATAGTGTGCTCGAGTGTACCCTGGAGCAAGAGAACTCTACCCCAAGACAGTGAAAGGTACAGAGGCTATGGTACTGTCCAAGACTAGAGAACAATGGTTTGATTTTGGAGTGTCCTTTTCCTAGAAGAGCTGCCTACGATAACTAAAGAGTCTCTGCTACCCTTACCAAGAGGAAAGTAGCCACTGAACAATTACATTACAGTAGTTAACCCCTTGAGCGAAGAAGAATTGTTTGGTAATCTCAGTGTTGCCAGGTGTAAGATGCTGTGGAAATTAGGTCATCCAATTATCTCTATATCTCATTTCTATTCTAGTCATTTCACACCGAAGACAATCAGTAGGAAATGCATCATTCCTTTTAAAGCTATATTTATAAATTAATAATAGATTCTAATTACGTTTTGAATTTGGTGACTACAGAATTTATTATTCACAATCACGGGATCCTCGAAATCATTAATGGAAATCATTTGAGGCCTACTTTTATATTCTGAATCTGAAGAAAAAAAAAATATTAGATAAAAAAACACTCTAAACTTTTCCATTCGTTACTTTTAGAAAGAACTTTTGCATTTAAACTGGGACGGTTTTGTTGTCAATTTAATGCAAAATGTTTTTGAGAATGACATTTTCGAAAGTATTTATATAATGATATATCACTCGACAATTTAAAGATAAAATATTTTTTTTATTTATATATCGTATCATTGGTTTATTTTTAATTGAAAATGGTTTCTGAAAGATGCTTTAATTTGAAGAGTTTGAATGTTAATTTCGAAAAACGTTCTAACTAGTGCCTCAACACAAATTACGAAAAATGTTCTAACCAGTGTCTCAACATTAATTTTGACAAGCGTTTTAATCTAGTGTCTCAACATTAATTTCGAAAAACGTTCTAAACTAGTGTCTCAACATTAATTTCGAAAAACTTTCTAAACTTGTGTCTCAACATTAATTTCGAAAAACGTTCTAGACTAGTGTCTTAACATTAATTTCGAAAAACGTTCTAATCTAGTGTCTCAACATTAATTTCGAAAACCGTTCTAATCCAGTGTCTCAACATAATTACGAAAAACGTTCTAAACTAGTATCTCAACATTAATTTTGGAAAACGTTCCAAACTAGTGTCTCAACATTAATTTTGAAAAACGTTCTATATCTGGGGGTGGGTGGGAATCTTTTGAGTGCTTAATGTTATTACAAATTATTTAATAATTAAATCATTAAATATTGAAAAACATAATTCCGTTCGTCCGAAGTGTAAAAGTGGCAAAATGAAAAATCGACGCAAGATCTCCATCCAGTCTTGTCTGAAGGAAATTGTGAAATCTGTGTTTTTTGTGAGTTAGAAAACCCGAATCAAAATGAAGATATTCAAACCCATGGCGTCGGCCTGGACCGGGGGCTACACCAGGCTCCCTCCTTGTACGCCCCCACCCCGAACCCACCACAAGCCTTCAAAAGTAACCCCCACGTCACCCATCACGCCCACCTACATAAACACGGGTGTGGATACAGCCGACTTGAATGTCTCCCCTCCTCATTCGCCGCCCGTTACAGTAAGGGTTCTGGACTTCAGCCCATACGCCCACATGCTGGAGGAAATATGCGAGGTGGATATGAGGATGCAGACGCCCAAAAGGAGGCTTTTGTTGGGGTGCAGAGTTTGCCGCTCTGCCTCCAGATGGCTCCGGTGTGGTCGGGTTAGAATCCATCTCATGCACAGACTACAGGTAAATTTGGATGCCCTGTTCTCTAAGGTTGGAGAACTTACAGGTAAAACTGTACTTTGAAGTATAAGAGAGCTGGGAATTACAGGTAATTGAGCTGGATTAACTGTATTCTAAGATTGAAGAGATGACTTAGCTTAACCATTGCTTCCATGGTAAGTTATTGTGCTTAAGTAATGCCGTGCTTGAATAAGAATATGCTTTTAGATTTCACGTTTATGAGATGTCATATGTGTCCAATAGCATGTAGTTGTATTTTGTGAAAATGGGCTCTAAAAATTCGGTCATATGGTGCCTAAAGCCCAGTCCACACGATCGAGCGTGTTCGACGGGCAAGCAGTGATACCAGACCTAAATAGGTAGTGAGAATGAGCGTTGATGACGTCAGAAGCGGGAAAATCACAGGCAGGGATCTGGGAACAAACAGTGTTGCCAGATCCCTGCCTGTGATTTTCCCGCTTTTGAGACCCTCAACGCTCATTCTCACTACCTATTTAGGTCTGGTATCACTGCTTGGCCGTTGAACATGCTCCATCGTGTGGACCGGGCTTTAGGAACCATTTGGCCGAATTTTATGAAAATTGGCTCTAAAAATTCGGCCAAATAGTTTCTAAAGCCCAGTCCACACGATGGAGCATGTTCGATGGGCAAGCAGTGATACCAGTCCTAAATAGGTAGTGAGAATGAGCGTTGAGGGTCTCAGAAGCGGAAAAATCACAGGCAGGGACCTGGCACCAAACATTGTTGCCAGATCCCTGCTTGTGTTTTTCCCTCTTCTGACGTCATCAACCCTCATTCTTACTGCCTGTTGTGGTCTGGTAACATTGTTTGCCCGTCAATCGTGTGGACAGGGCTTAATGCATTGCTAAGTACCAAACAACAAAATAAAGACGTTCGTTGGAATTGATCGAGTATTCGTCAGTCATCAGTACACTTTTGAAGCACCACGTTGAAATTCTTGATCAGTCAATCATTTGATTAAATTTTGTTTGTCAGTTTCAATAAATAGAAAAAAAAATCGGTGTGAGCTCAGCATGACAAACACCTGAAATTGATTGATTTTAATTGGAAAGATTATTAGATTACTCGAGTATTTTCTGATTTATATAGATTTTCATACTAAAAGATTTCTTTTATCTTCTTATATGTATAAGGAATTGTATTTTGCCAAATAAACATTTATTTTTAGAGATGAACTGTCTCTCTGCAGGAATATTTTATTATCGAAATACTGCATTATAATTTGATTTTCTCGAAAATAGTTACCCATATAAACCTCGCTAACTTGCAGAGCTTGTTTGAAGCATCAAGCACTGTGTAGCCAGCTCCCATTGATCCCTGTTTTGTGTCTGTCAACCTGCATTGTAACTTTTACAAAGTGGAAGCTCGTTATTTGTGTCGCATAGAATTCTGCAACATTTTTTATTTGACCTTTTCTCTGATCGTTTTATTCCATGTATAGGGTGAGACCGTTATTATTATTATTTTTATTATTATTATTATTATTATTATTATTATTATTATTATTATTGTTGTTTTGTTATAGTTTTCAAAGTTTATATTGGAAATATTCATTTTAATGTTACTATTCTTCAAATATTTTACTTTTCCTTATTTCCTTTCCTCACTGGGCTATTTTCCCTGTTGGAGCCCCTGGGCTTAGAGCATCCTGCTTTTCCAACTAGGGTTGTAACTTAGCATTTGATAATAATAATAATAATAATAATAATAATAATAATAATAATAATAATAATAATAATAATAATATTATTATTATTATTATTACTTGCTAAGCTATATCCCTAGTTGGAAAAGCAGGATGCTATAAGCCCAAGCGCTCCAACAGGGAAAATAGCCCAGTGAGGGAAGGAATTAAGAAAAAACTACAAGAGAATTTTATGAACAATAATAGCATTCAAATAAATCTTTCATACATAATGGCTGGCAGAATCTTTTATGACATTATTTTTCATCCAATTTAACTTCTCGAGGAAATTAAGAGAATAAATTAAGAATAGATTATCCATTTAGGAATTTATCTGACATCAGTTGTCTGCGTGTAAGCAGTAGGCCTATGGCTTCATCAATTATTTTATTTAGGTATAACAGAAGAAATATTTTTTTACAGTTCGAATAAAACTAAAGGTTTTATTTTAAAAAATCTGAATAGCTGATATTGTACTTTTTATGGTAACTGAATATGTTATATATATATATATATATATATATATATATATATATATATATATATATATATATATATATATATATAGTTATATATATATATATATATATATATATATATATTTATACTTATATAATATATATATGTATATATATAGATGTATATATATATGTATATATATACATATATATATATATACTATATATATATGTATATATATACACACACATATATATGTGGGTGTCTATATATATATATATATATATATATATATATATATATATATAGTTGAAATACGAATAATAATAAAAGCAAAGTAGCGGAAATAAAATCATACATCCAAATGTACTGCTGTATTGTAAACAGTACCTGATATAAATAAAAAACAAGCGCATAAATAATCATTTAGAATAAAATAATAGAATATGTATAAGTTAAGCCACATATTTCTAACAAACGACCTTCATCTATTGTATAAATAATTCATTGAAAATAGAACAATGGTATATTAACAATAGCGTTTTGTAATTATGAAAGAATGTTCCTTACTATTACATGAATTGATATGGGAAGATCTTTTCTCTTAAGTTAATTCATTTCTAAACAGCCTCGAAATCCCTCTTCCCTCCACTCAAGATATTTGATTTCAGTTCTCTTGTTCTATTTTCTTTTTATCATTATTATTACTAGCTAAGCTACAACCCTATTTGGAAAAGCAGGATGCTATAAGCCCACGGGCTCTAATAGGCAAAATAGCCTTATGCAGAAAGGAAATAAGGGTACACTCGGGGCACAATTTTCTGTCTTATTTCTCTTCCTCTTATTGTTTTAAGTTTTTTATAGTTTATATATGAAAGGCCTATTTTAATGTTATTACTGTTCTTGAAACATTTATATTGTCCATTACTTCTATTTCAGTTTATTTATTTCCTTATATCCTTTCCTCACTGGGCTATTTTCCTCTGTTGGAGCCCTTGGGCTTATAACATCCTGCTTTTCCAACTCGGGTTGTAGCTTAGCTAAGAATAATAATAATAATAATAATAATAATAATAATAATAATAATAATAATTGCAGCCTAAGTGAGACCCCCTTCCCCAACCCCTACCTATATTGTGTAGAGGTTTTAAACGATTGTAAATACCCATATAAATTCTATGCGGAGAGAAGGGGTCTTTCCTATTTTATCCTAAGTGAGGTCCCTCTTCCCAACCCCTACCTATGGTGTGTATAAAGGTTTTAAACCATTGTAAATACCCATATAAACTATAGATTGAGGGGCGGGGAGGGGAAGGGGGGAATTGTATTATTCAAAACGTGTTTCTCCTAAGTGACCCAATTAGAGGAGGGGTCTTGGGGGAAGGGGGAGTTGATAGAGAGCCTGGCATTCATCCCTCGATCATTTATTTCCTTTGTTGCCCCAAAAACGGAGTCACTGAAAGGGAAAACTTTTGTTGCATTGCATCTGGCAACCGTAACCTCTGACCTACTTTGTGTTCGAGTTGGATATGTATACTGTATACATATTTTTTTTTTTTTTTTTCATTTCATCCGATTTTATACGTCGCTTCTTCCGCTTTCGTTTTCCTTTTCTTTTTCCTTCTGTGACAGCCTTTATGCACAATAATAAAAGGAAGGAAAAAATGTTTTACTTCATGCCATTATTTTGCCTTTCCCTTGATATTGCTATGTGGTAGAGGAGTCTCTCTCTCTCTCTCTCTCTCTCTCTCTCTCTCTCTCTCTCTCTCTCTCTCTCTCTCATATCCCAATCTTTCGGCTTGACATCCTCCATATTTGGGTAAAGGATTTGCCGTTGGTAAAAGTTTAGAAAATATGACATTATCAGAGCTTTAGACACTGGAATATATTTCCCCATTCAATTCTTTATTTTTCTCCTTTACTGTGTTTGTCAGCGAAAGCTTTATTATCATCGTTTTTATTATTGAATTATTGATATCACCTGAATATTCAGAGGTCCCCTTTTATTGTCGTTTTACGGCTTTCCGGTTCTTCTCCAGATTTAACGTTATCGGCGAATTCTATTCGTACCGACGTCGTCGCAGCGCGCTGGGATTTATCTTCACGGGTCTTTGAGCGGCGAAACTATTTTTGAAAAGAAATGTCTAAGCAACCGCTAACTCTCCTTTGAAGGTTGAATGAGGACGCTTTCAGACAACGATTTCTCATACGGATGGAGATGGAATGAGGGGAGATTTCGGAGGACAATATCTCATAAGGATTGAATGAGTTAATTTTTTAACTGATGGGTTCCTGGAGGGGTTAAAAATGAAGACGATTTTTCACTTGGATAGGAATTGAATAAGGCTTTCGGACATCAATATTTTTATATGCCGGGATAGAAATTGAATGATTGAATTATTTGTATTTCTGGCGAAAGTATCTTAGAGATGGAAATTAATTGAGGAAGCTTTCGGATACCGATTTCTCAACGGAGGTTGTAGAAGGCCATTTTGAGAGAGCTATTACTCACAACGGATGGAAATTTATGTGATAGCTTTCAGACCATCAAATCTGTACCATAGCTTCTGTACCGTGGTCTTCCACTGTCTTGGGTTCAAGATGGTTAGAGTGGTCTTGCTTAAGGGTATGCTTAACCAAACTATTCTATTATTATTATTATTATTATTATTATTATTATTATTATTATTATTATTATTATTATTTGCTAAGCTATAACGGTGCTATTATAGTATGCTATCTACCGCTGATTTCGCTATCTACCACCCCTTTCTGAAATTTTGGAATTGGTTTATTATTTTGTTTATGAAACCCTAATTAACACTACTTTACAATTAACTGGGAAATCACCTAATACTGTCACTGATTTGTTTAATGTGTCTGGAAGTGTGTAGTGTGGTGGTTTCAATTGGAAAGTTCTGAGAAAAGGCGACGATGTATTTTCTGCTTTCTTGAATGATGTAAGATATATTTACAAGCAGTAGTAGAATAAATTTTTGATTGAATTTTTTTCATAGATTATTTTCTTTGAGTTTTGTAATATTTGATTTTTCATTTGAATAACTTGTAACATTGTTGTATGATGATCTTTGAATAATTTGTAACAAAAGCATCCCTACAAACTGCTTATAATTATGCACCCATGTTGTCCTGCCAATAATGCACCCATGTTGTCCTGCCAATAAATATCATTAAACTATCATTAAAGTCCAATGAGGATAACATACTGGTGGTAAGTAATCTGTTTGATAATCCTCATCAAACGGGAGGATTGATATTGACGGTAGATAACATACTTTGTGGTAGATACCATACTATAATAGAAATTCGACGGTAGATAGCATACTATAATAGCACCGCTATAACCCTAGCTGGAAAACAAGGATGTTATTATTATTATTATTATTATTATTTTTATTATTATTATTATTATTATTACTTCTACTAGCTAAGCTACAACCCTAGTTGGAAAAGCAGGATGCTATAATCCCAAGGGCTCCAACAGAGAAAAATAGCCCAATGGGGAAAGGAAATAAGGAAATAAAAAACTTCAAGAGAAGTAATGAGCAATATAAAATGTTTTAAGAAAAGTAATACACATTAAAACAGATCTTTCATATATAAACTATAAAAACGTAAAATAACAAGATAAAGAGAAATAAGACTGAAAAGTGTGCCCCAGTTTACCCTTATTTCCTTTCAGCACTGGGCTATCTTGGCTATTGGATCCCTTGGGCTTATAGCATCCTGCTTTTCCAAATAGGGTTTTAGGCTTGTATTTTAGATAGTAATAATAATGATAAAAAAAGGAAATAGATTAAGGAGATTGCAACCGGAGATCTTCGGACGACTGTTTCTCACGCCATCTTGCTTATCTATATCGCCAATCCATTGAAGTAAAGACTACTTGGGTACATTGATATATTGAATACCAAAAGGTTTAGGTTTAAAGGCCACTCATGAATGGCAGAGGCAAGGGAAAGTGACATTGCCTTATCAAGCAGACCACTGCCCTAAAGACTGACCATATATACAATTGATCAGCGCTCAAGCCCCCTCTCCACCCAAGCTAGAACCATGGAGTGCCAGGCAATGCCAGCTTATTACTCGGCACATAGACCTATAGGCTTCTCCAAACCCCCCCCCCCCATCCTTAGGTCACAAGGATGGTGAGGTTGCAGCGATCATAGGAACTAACGACCTTGACCGGGACTCGAACCCCAGTCTGGCGATTCACCAAGCAGGGACGTTACCAATTAGGTCCCCCACAACAGAATGGTAGCATCTTCTGGGGGTCAATCACCCCCACCCCCAGTCACACAAGTGTTTTAAGTGATACACAGTAATGATGGGATGCTTATGGCTCTACTCCAGTCAATAAATGCATCATCAGCATACCGGATGTACTTGTGCACTTGTAATTAGACAAGAGTTTCTATTATTGATTTATTAGTATATATATATATATATATATATATATATATATCTTTCTGTAATTAATACGACACCTATTTTCATATATATTGTTTCTGTAATTAACTGATACGACATTTCTTTTCAATTGAGTCATATAACGGAAATATTAATTGTAACGGTTACAATATTGAAAAGAATAACGGTCCTCGTGTTACTGACTATTGCACATTTGTTTATTTTAATGAGAGAGAGAGAGAGAGAGAGAGAGAGAGAGAGAGAGAGAGAGTCATTATAAGTTTTATTTCAGAAGTCAGGTAACAGTGTAAGGATATCAAATTCTCTCTCTCTCTCTCTCTCTCTCTCTCTCTCTCTCTCAGCAAGCAGTCTTTGTTACTGTAAATGTTTTTAGGTCTTGTAACAGTTTATTTCAATTTTATTGATAAATTGGATAACTTAAATCCAGAAATGAAGTGAATGCCAAAGTAATAACTAATTCAAACTTGTAGAATTTACTTTTAATTTATCTAAATAATCCATACTGTTATTATTAATTAATTCAGTATAGAAACCAACATAGTTTTAATTTTCGTATTTATTTGTAATGGTTATCATCGTTTCAACTTTTATATAAATGATTTTGACGATTTTAGATAATGTTTTACTCGTAACGATTTATAGAAATCATAGTTCTCTTGCTTGAGGGTACACTTGGGCACACTATTCTATCTTGTTTCTTTGCCTCTTGATATATTAAAGTTTTATAGTTTATACAGGAAATAATGATTTTTATGTTGTTACTGTTCTTAAAATACCTTATTTTTCCTTCTTTCCATTCCTCACTGGGCTATTTTTCCTGTTGGGGCCCTTGGGCTTATAGCATCCTGCTTTTCCAACTAGGGTTGGAACTGAGAAAGTAATAATGATAATAATAATAATAATAATAATAATAATAATAATAATATTCGTTATAGTTCACAATAATAATTCTGTGTGTTGTTTCTTCTTAAGCAGATATATTATTTCTTCTCAAACGCAGATGTTATTACCATTTTTCCTTCCTCTTGCGCCTTTATCGTAGAACTGTCGTTAATGATTTCCTGTGTTGTTTTTACTCTTGGGAATAACCGTTTGGATGGTGAAAACTTATAATACCGTCCAGCCTTATACCGGCAATAAGGTGTACTAAATTTATGGTAATTGGTTTCCGGAAAGTTTCCAGCAGTGGAAGAGGCCGCTTATGGAAGATGGAAAAGGGGAAATCAGGACCCAATTTATGTATGCAGTGTATACATATACATGTATATATATATATACATTATATATATATATATATATGTGTGTGTGTGTGTGTGTGTATGTGTGTGTGTGCTTGCGGGTACACTAGGGCACCCTAATCTAATTGTTTTCTTACTTCCTTTCCTCACTGGACTATTTTTTCCTGTAGGAGCTGTAGCCCTCGGGCTTTTAGCATCCTGCTTTTCCAATTAGGGTTGTAGCTTAGCTAATAATATGTATATATATATGTGTGTATATATATAATATATATATATATATATATATATATATATATATATATATATATATATAGAGAGAGAGAGAGAGAGAGAGAGAGAGAGAGAGGCCTTTGTTCTGCAGTGGACTAGTAACGGCTGATGATGATGATGTCAATGATAAAGATGTTATTATTATTATTATTATTATTATTATTATTATTATTATTATTATTGCTAGCCAAGCTACAACCCTAGTTGGAAAAGCAAGATGCTATAAGCGCAAGGGCTCCAACTGGAAAAAGTAGCCCAGTGAGGAAAGGAAATAAATAAATGATGAGAACAAATTAACAATAAATCATTCTACAAACTGTAACGTCAAAACTGTAATCAACCAAAAAATGGCAGATGAACCAAAATCAACGTCAATATTAGAATCCCGGTCATATTAATGATAATAGTAAATCTCTTTTCAAATCTGCAAGTCCATTATTTTCCAATGGGAATTATATTATAATTATATCTGTTGGACCATGTTAATGGCTTTTCAGCCTTGTACCAGGGGGATGTTCGGTCACCTTACATGATAAATTGAAAAAATTAACGAAAGAATTGCAGTTTCATTAAATAATATATATATATATGTATATATATATATATATATATATATTTATATATATATACTGTATATATATATATATATATATACACACTGCTCTTAGTACCCCGCCTGCACTTAAAAAATTTATATAAAAATTTGTTGTACCACTGTTGAACGAAAGCGTATTTTATGCATTTAGTTTTTTAGACAACTCTGGTTGCTCAAAGCGGTGGATGATATATATACATATATATATATATATATATATGTATGTGTGTGTGTGTGTGTATGTGTATGTGTATGTGGCTGTGTTTTCAACTAATTTTCTAAATAGATGTGGGAATGGGTCTTCATTTTTCCAAATAGGAACGGAAAGGCTGCCGGCGTTAACGCTCAGCAGCACCAAAAAATCGAAAATCGCTTAACGAAATGATGGCCGAAGTTTCTAGACAAGTTTAGACGAGCTTGTTTCATTAAGTGCTCTCCCACTTCGTTAAATTGTCTCGTGATTAATCGAGAAATTACGGATCTCTCTCTCTCTCTCTCTCTCTCTCTCTCTCTCTCTCTCTCTCTCTCTAATCCTTAGTTTTTATTATAAATATGGCTTTGAATGTCTTTTTTATATCTAGAAACACCCATACTGTCATATGCACGCACACACACACAAAATTATCTTATTTTTAGAAATGTGACCAATGTTTTTGTGAATATATAGTTCCTATAAGAAAGCTAATCGACCAATTACAGTTGGACCCACTTGGAGCTATGGTGATTAATATACCTTCTTCAAAAATTTAACTAAAATTTCAGAAAGCAAAGGCTGAGATAAAGAAAGAAAACGGAGGTGGTGGAGAATTGTAAATGTTATCCTTTGTCCCTTTATTCTTCCCTTTATCTCATATTTCTGTGTATTACGTTTCCCTTTGTCTCATATTTCAGTATATTATTCTCCTGAACAGTGTATCATTTGCGTTTGATAATACAATTGAGTGATACTCCAAACGATTTAAGCTCAGATCATAAAGTAAAAAAGTTAGAACTCACATACATATTTCCCCTCACTCTTCCTCTCCTTATATCTCATGCTTTTGATTGCTGTCAATCGACTCCAACCGAAAACAATCCATCGTTTGATAATACAATTGAGTGATACTCCAAAAGATTTAAGCTCAGATCATAAAATAAAAAAGACAAATATTTTCCCCTCATTCTTCCTTACCTTATATCTCATGCTTCTTGATTGCCGGCAATCGACCCCCATCGAAAACAATCCATCGTTACTTCGTTAGATAATATAATTTATTGTTACTCCAAAAGATTTAAGCTCAGATCATAAAGTAAAAAATTAAAAATTTCCCCCTCATTTTTCCCCTCCTTATATCTCATGCCTTTGATTGCCGGCAATTGACTCCAACCGAAATCAATCCATCATTTGATAATACAATTGAGTGATACTCCAAACGATTTAAGTTATTATCATAAAGTAAAAGAGTCAAATATTTTCCCCTCATTCTTCCTCCCCGTATATCTCATGCTCCTTGATTGCCGGCAATCGACTCCAACCGAAAACAGTCTATTGTTTGATAATACAATTGACTGATACTCCAAACGATTTAAGCTCCGATCATAAAGTAAAAAAGTCAAATATTTTCCCCTCATTTTTCCCCTCCTTACATATGGTTCTTGATTGCCGGCAATCAACTCCAACCGAAATCAATCCATCATTTGAAGATATAATTGAGTGATACTCCAAACGATTTAAGCTCAGATAATGAAATAAAAAAAGTCAAATATTTTCCCCTCATTCTTCCCCTCCATGTATCTCATGCTCCTTGATTGCCGCCAATCGACCCCACACCGAAAACAATCCATCGATTGATAATACAGTCAGTTGAGTGATACTCCAAACGATTTAAGCTCAGATCATGAAGTAAATAAGTCAAAATTTTTCCCACATTTTTCCCCTCATATATGGTTCTTGATTGCCGGCAGTCAACTCCAACCGAAATCAGTCCATCATTTGATAATACAATTGAGAGATACTCCAAACGATGTAAGCTCAGATCATAAAGTAAAAAAGACAAATATTTTCCCCTCATTCTTCCCCTCCATGTATCTCATGCCCCTTGATTGCCGCCAATCGACCCCTCAACGAAAACAATCCATCGATTGCCATTCGGCGACGTTCGGGCGCGCGATTTACGTCTTGAAAATCCAGGGAAAATCGGAGCGTTCCGGAAGAGTGACATTCACTCGCGTGTGCGATTTTCATATTCAGATTGAAGTCGGCTTATTTGGCCTCCCATCTTTTACGGCGATATTTAGTGAGGTGAGACACCGAACTGGATTGGGGAGAGGAGAGAGAGAGAGAGAGAGAGAGAGAGAGAGAGAGAGAGAGACTAGAGGAAAACGACGTTGTCAGCCCTCTTGCAAATTGAGTCGTAGAGAAAAGTTTAGTCGTCGGGTTTAAGGGCCGCGATGAGGTCGGGTGGGAATCGGTGGATGAAAATGAGGGGAGGGGGCGGGGGGG
Source organism: Palaemon carinicauda (assembly GCF_036898095.1). Taxonomy (NCBI): domain Eukaryota; kingdom Metazoa; phylum Arthropoda; class Malacostraca; order Decapoda; family Palaemonidae; genus Palaemon; species Palaemon carinicauda. The sequence goes on from NC_090751.1 coordinate 11,215,779, forward strand.
GGAAGAGGTCAATTGGGAGGGGGAGAGGGAGTGTGAGGAATCGTATATGATGTAAAATATGAAGGGAAATAAAATGGAGATGATGAAGAAGGGGAAAGTAATAAGTAGAGATAATAAATTGAAATCTTTTATGATGTAAAATTGAATTGGAAATATAAAATGTAGATGATGAAGAAGGATTAAGTAATAAGTGGAGATAATAAATTGAAATCTTTTATGATGTGAAACTGGGTTGGGAATAAAGAATGGAGATGATGAAGAACAACTAAGCCATAAGTAGAGATAATAAATTGAAATCTTTTATGGTGTAAAATTGGATTGGAAATAAAGAATGGATATGATGAAGAAGGACTAACTAATAGGTAGAGATAATTTAAATCGTATATGACGTAAAATTGGGTTCGAAATAAAGAATGGAGATGATGAAGAAGGGTTAAGTAATAAGTAGAGATAATAAATTGAAATCTTTTATGATGTAAAATTGGATTGAAAATATAAAATGGAGATGATAAAGAAGGGTTAAGTAATAAGTTGAGATAATAAATTAAAATCTTTTATGATGTATATTGGATTGGAAATAAAGAATGGAGATGATGAAGAAGTATTAAGTAATAAGTAGAGATAAATTTGAGTCGTGTATGACGTAAAATTATGTTGGAAATAAAAGAATGGAGGGGATGAAGAACTAAGTAATAAGTAGAGATAGTGAATTCAAATCATATATGATGTAAAATGGGAAGGGAAATAAGAATATGTAGATGATGAAGAATGACTAAGTAATAAGTAGAGATCATAAACTGTGAAAGAAGATAATGAAAAAGGACTCAGTGATAAGTTGAAATAGTAAATTGAAATCGTATGTGATGTAAAATGGGGTGGGAAATAAAACAATGGAAATAATAAAGGAAGATTAAATAATAGGTAGTGAGAGTAAATGTAAATCGTATATGATGTAAAATTGGGTGGGAAATGAAGAAGGCCTAAGTGATAAATAAGATAGTAAATTTAAATCGTATATGATGTAAAATTGGCCGAGAAAATAAAAACTATGGTGATGAAGGACTTCAGGAATAAGGAGAGATAGTAAACTGGTGGAGGAATCATGGCAGAAAATGGAATCAGTGATCGAGAAGGAATTTTAATTTACAATTTATATATCTTCTAGACTGGATAATACTACTTACTATTCCATAAAATAGTCTTTCATTACTACTCTTATTTCATGAAATAAATTTAGTCCTTCCTTATGGCTGCCAAAATAGATCGATCAGACTATTAACTCATAGAATTCATGTCCCCTTTTCCAATGGAATACCAATATTATTACTTACTTTACAATTGCGGTGCAGTATTATTTGTGTTCAGGTAGCATATTACAAAGTAATTGCATCTAAGCAGCTTAAGCCTTTAAATATAATGCCGAATTTGTTGATATTGTCTCGGGAAAGCCAACGTAAAAACAAAAATAAGAGCAGATAAATAGTGTTTTATCCTGAACTTTCATTCTCATAGGTTCTTCATTCATAAATTTTCTCCTTCTTGTATACTTAACACATTGTGATATTGGAGTCGTAATTACTGTAACCATTTGAATGGCATAAATGTACATCTTTGTAAACAATTATATATTGCTTATTAACGGTAGTAATAGTGAAGATATGGATAATGATACTAAAATAAATCATAGCAGTACTAAATATTAAACAATTCTAAAAAGAATGAATATCTCCCTTGTAGGAAACACCCTCCTCATTACTTTACTCTTCCCCAAAACATGTCTGAAGAAATGAATGAAATAAGAAAATAGAGATCTAAGTAAATCTAAACACGTTGAAATAAGCAAGTAAATAATAAATAGATAGATATAAAGTAAGATGACTCCCCTCACCTTATATTGGCCCAATGCCTTCAGAAACCACGTATTAAAAGAAATGATTGATTAGATGATCCATAAAAAGGCTTTTGGCGTCACTGACACCATCTCTATTGGATTTTCGAGGCTGGAAATATGAGAAGTGGACATTGATTTAAAAATAAAATAAAAAATTTTTAATTTTGGAATTGAGAAGAGGAAGGGAGGTAAACAAAGAATAAAATAGGGAAAAGAATACGATAGAGAGAGAGAGAGAGAGAGAGAGAGAGAGAGAGAGAGACTTTGAAGTTAATTCCTTTACTTAAAATCTATATATTGCTCCAGCAAATGAAAGGAAGAAAAAGGGTTAAACAAAGAATACAAGAGGGAAGAAGGATACTTATGTAGAGAGAGAGAGAGAGAGAGAGAGAGAGAGACTTTGAAGTTATTTCTTTCAATGAAAATCTACATATTGCTCTAGCAAATGAAATAGAGAAAGAGGGTTAAACAAAGAATAAAAGAGGGAAGAAGAAAATATATATTTATAGAGAGAGAGAGAGAGAGAGAGAGAGAGAGAGAGAGACAGACAGACAGACAGACTTTGAAGTTATTTCCTTCTATGAAAATCTACATATTGCTCCAGCAAATGAAAGAGAGAAAGATGGTTAAACAAAGAATAAAAGAGGGAAGAAGAATACATATGTAGAGAGAGAGAGAGAGAGAGAGAGAGAGAGAGAGAGAGAGAGAGAGAGAGAGAGAGAGAGAGAGAGAGAGAGACTGAAGTTATTTCCTTCAATGAAAATCTACATATTGCTCCAGCAAATGAAAGAGATAAAGAGGGTTAAACAAAGAATGAAAGAGGGATGAAGGATACATATGTAGAGAGAGAGAGAGAGAGAGAGAGAGAGAGAGAGAGAGAGAGAGAGAGACTTTGAAGTAATTTCCTTCACTGAAAATCTACATATTGCTCCAGCAAATGAGAAAGAGAAAGGTTGTTAAAGAATAAAAGAGGGAAGAAGGATACTTATGTAGAGAGAGAGAGAGAGAGAGAGAGAGAGAGAGAGAGACTCCGAAACTTGTTCCTAAAATCTACATATTGCTCCAGCAAGTAAAAGACAGAGAGAAAGAGAGAAAATGTATGAATATTGAATCAGTGAGAAATGATAGTCCAGGATAAAGTTAATTGGATGACAAGGAAAACAATAAAGGGAATCAAAGTCTGACCTTTATTATACGAATTGGCAACTGGATCTATTGCCTTGAGGGAAAGTAATGAAAGCAAATTGCTCTCGATTGCAACACCGGGAGTAAATGATTAAAAGTGATTAATGCAGTGATACGAGGTGATTAGAAATCCTCCCGAGAAGGAGGGGGGAAATTTCATTAAGGAAGATAATGCTTTCAAAGGGAGATTAATTTCGTTATTAAAACCCGTCTCTGTTTGTTAGTGTGTTCGCTAGGGATGGTTGGCTCGGGTGATAACCCCTTTTGTTAATAGTTGTTATGATTTTAATATAAATTGCACATGGTTAAATACTTCGCGTTGTGACGTGTTGGCTTTGATTTGAAGTCGTTAAGCTGCATATCAATTCCAGGTGAGAGGGGATCCCTTAAGCTTAACGTTAAAAATCTAAAGGGGTTTAAGCATTAAACGTTGGGAATTGTACTGATGACATTTGGTGAATTTTATACGTTATATTTAAAGCCTGGTTTTGATATTTCATAACCATGATTTTTAAATGTTCCTTCTGTTTGTTTTGTATTTTTTAACCTATTTAACTGTAAATAACGGTTTTGTATATTAATTTTATAAGTTCTTTAAATGTTGTTTGCTTGAAAATATTTAGAGTGACCATGATATTGTAGGCTTTGTATTTTCTTGGCCTCGAGGTTTGTCTTTGGGTAAAAGTTTTTATTTTGTAAACTTCCTTGTTATAAGTTTTGTATTTTGTTAGTCTTCAAATTTATGTTGATGAGTTTATCGTCCTCTTTGTTTTCATTACCTATTCTCGTTCACACACACACACACACACACACACACACACACATACACACACACACACACACAAACTAGCTTTTATCATTTAAATTTATATTTAGAAGCAGGTCTTCTTAGTGCTGTTTAACTTTTATAACATATGTACTTTTCTGGTTTTAATTGAATATTCTTTTGATCTTTATTTATGAAATACGATATCGGCGTCAATGACCTTTGACGTCAGCATGCCAGAGAACTTCAAATCATTCCTTCATTCATTCACATACAGGGTGATAAAATTAAGGAAGAGAAGTTACTGACTCAAGGCTTGTATATAAAGTACCTATCAAAAATATATTTTGCGTGATAATATATTGCTTTTTAAAAGCATACACTAGAGCAGTGGTTCCCAACCTTTTTCCTGTAATTTCCCCCATGCACCCAGTTCAACCATCCAGATTTCCCCCTTCATGCCCCGCCCAGCCCTCATGCCCACTCGCCTGCCTCAGAAATGGGCATGATATTCCAATTCTCCCCTTGAATATCATGTCAATGAGAAATGATATGATCATATCACAATTGAATGGCTAACAGCAAATTGCCGCACGTACTATGAGGACATTTTCCGCTTTTTTTAGTTAGTAGGTAGTGTAATTATTTCCCCCCTTGGAAGCTTCAAATTTCCCCCCAGGGGGAAATTTCCCCCAGGTTGGGAACCACTGCACTAGAGACTATATTGCCCAAACGGCTGGGGTTTCCAATTAACTACGTAGGTATAAAGCAACCAAGTCGTGATTGATGGCTTGATTATGAAATACCTACTGGAGAAAAATATCCTACCATCTCCCGTCAGACGCTTCACGGCCGAACCCTGTTTATCGCCAAATTGTGATAAACTATCTCCTATTTTCCTGGGATTATTGTTACGAGCGAAGGATTAGGGACTCCCTTGTTATCCTCGGCCTTATGAATTGTGGAACCTGATGGGTAGATCACTGAACGGAGAGGAACAAGCAATAAGGTGTGAAGTATATTGAACTAGAGAAGATGGGTCATAAGTCAAGCTCTGAAGACCGAGGCGTGACTGATTTGGAAGCATTTGTCTGGCAGGGAATGTTACTGGAAATTGATAAGAGTACTGAGCCAGGGTCTGTTATAACCAAGGATTATTAAGTTAGAAAAAAAAGACTGGTATGAGAGAATAGTAAATAAAAAAATAAAAAGTAGGATGACTGGAGACTGGTACGAAGGAAGGATAAATAGAAAAAAAATAGGAAGACTGGAAGCTGGTACGAAATAATAAATAAAATGAAATAGATGAGAAAAGTGGACACTGGTACGAAAGAATATTGAATAGAAATAATAGGAAGACTGGAGACTGGTACGAAAGAATATTGAATAGAAATAATAGGAAGACTGGAGACTGGTACGAAAGAATGAGGAATAGGAAAAATAGGAAGACTACAGACTGGTACGAAAGAATAATGAATAGGAAGACTGGAGACTGGTACGAAAGAATAATGATTAGAAAAATAGGAAGACTACAGACTGGTACGAAAGAATAATGAATAGAAAAATAGGAAGACTACAGACTGGTACGAAAGAATAATGAATAGAAAAATAGGAAGACTACAGACTGGTACGAAAGAATAATGAATAGAAAAATAGGAAGACTACAGACTGGTACGAAAGAATAATGAATAGAAAAATAGGAAGACTGGAGACTGATACGAAAGAATAATGAATAGAAAAATAGGAAGACTACAGACTGGTACGAAAGAATAATGAATAGAAAAATAGGAAGACTGGAGACTGGTACGAAAGAATAATGAATAGAAAAATAGGAAGTCTACAGACTGGTACGAAAGAATAATGAATAGAAAAATAGGAAGACTGGAGACTGGTACGAAAGAATAATGAATAGAAAAATAGGAAGTCTACAGACTGGTACGAAAGAATAATGAATAGAAAAATAGGAAGACTGGAGACTGGTACGAAAGAATAATGAATAGAAAAATAGGAAGACTGGAGACTGGTACGAAAGAATGATGAATAGAAAAAATAGGAAGACTGGAGACTGGTACGAAAGAATGATGAATAGAAAAAATAGGAAGATTACAGACTGGTACGAAAGAATAATGAATAGAAAAATAGGAAGACTGGAGACTGGTACGAAAGAATAATGAATAGAAAAATAGGAAGACTACAGACTGGTACGAAAGAATAATGAATAGAAAAATAGGAAGACTGGAGACTGGTACGAAAGAATAATGAATAGAAAAAATAGGAAGACTGGAGACTGATACGAAAGAATAATGAATAGAAAAATAGGAAGACTACAGACTGGTACGAAAGAATAATGAATAGAAAAAATAGGAAGACTGGAGACTGGTACGAAAGAATAATGAATAGAAAAATAGGAAGACTACAGACTGGTACGAAAGAATAATGAATAGAAAAATAGGAAGACTGGAGACTGGTACGAAAGAATAATGAATAGAAAAATAGGAAGACTACAGACTGGTACGAAAGAATAATGAATAGAAAAATAGGAAGACTGGAGACTGATACGAAAGAATGATGAATAGAAAAAATAGGAAGACTACAGACTGGTACGAAAGAATGATGAATAGAAAAATAGGAAGACTACAGACTGGTACGAAAGAATAATGAATAGAAAAAATAGGAAGACTACAGACTGGTACGAAAGAATGATGAATAGAAAAATAGGAAGACTACAGACTGGTACGAAAGAATAATGAATAGAAAAATAGGAAGACTGGAGACTGATACGAAAGAATGATGAATAGAAAAAATAGGAAGACTACAGACTGGTACGAAAGAATAATGAATAGAAAAAATAGGAAGACTACAGACTGGTACGAAAGAATGATGAATAGAAAAAATAGGAAGACTGGAGACTGATACGAAAGAATGATGAATAGAAAAAATAGGAAGACTACAGACTGGTACGAAAGAATAATGAATAGAAAAAATAGGAAGACTACAGACTGGTACGAAAGAATGATGAATAGAAAAAATAGGAAGACTACAGACTGGTACGAAAGAATAATGAATAGAAAAATAGGAAGACTACAGACTGGTACGAAAGAATAATGAATAGAAAAAATAGGAAGACTGGAGACTGATACGAAAGAATGATGAATAGAAAAAATAGGAAGACTACAGACTGGTACGAAAGAATGATGAATAGAAAAAATAGGAAGACTGGAGACTGATACGAAAGAATGATGAATAGAAAAAATAGGAAGACTACAGACTGGTACGAAAGAATGATGAATAGAAAAAATAGGAAGACTACAGACTGGTACGAAAGAATAATGAATAGAAAAAATAGGAAGACTGGAGACTGGTACGAAAGAATGATGAATAGAAAAAATAGGAAGACTACAGACTGGTACGAAAGAATAATGAATAGAAAAAATAGGAAGACTGGAGACTGATACGAAAGAATGATGAATAGAAAAAATAGGAAGACTACAGACTGGTACGAAAGAATGATGAATAGAAAAAATAGGAAGACTACAGACTGGTACGAAAGAATGATGAATAGAAAAAATAGGAAGACTGGAGACTGATACGAAAGAATGATGAATAGAAAAAATAGGAAGACTACAGACTGGTACAAAAGAATAATGAATAGAAAAAATAGGAAGACTGGAGACTGATACGAAAGAATGATGAATAGAAAAAATAGGAAGACTACAGACTGGTACGAAAGAATGATGAATAGAAAAAATAGGAAGACTACAGACTGGTACGAAAGAATAATGAATAGAAAAAATAGGAAGACTACAGACTGGTACGAAAGAATAATGAATAGAAAAAATAGGAAGACTGGAGACTAATACGAAAGAATGATGAATAGAAAAAATAGGAAGACTACAGACTGGTACGAAAGAATGATGAATAGAAAAAATAGGAAGACTGGAGACTGGTACGAAAGAATAATGAATAGAAAAATAGGAAGACTACAGACTGGTACGAAAGAATAATGAATAGAAAAATAGGAAGACTGGAGACTGATACGAAAGAATGATGAATAGAAAAAATAGGAAGACTGGAGACTGGTATGAAAGAATAATGAATAGAAAAATAGGAAGACTACAGACTGGTACGAAAGAATAATGAATAGAAAAATAGGAAGACTGGAGACTGATACGAAAGAATGATGAATAGAAAAAATAGGAAGACTACAGACTGGTACGAAAGAATGATGAATAGAAAAATAGGAAGACTACAGACTGGTACGAAAGAATGATGAATAGAAAAAATAGGAAGACTACAGACTGGTACGAAAGAATAATGAATAGAAAAATAGGAAGACTACAGACTGGTACGAAAGAATGATGAATAGAAAAAATAGGAAGACTGGAGACTGGTACGAAAGAATGATGAATAGAAAAAATAGGAAGACTACAGACTGGTACGAAAGAATAATGAATAGAAAAATAGGAAGACTACAGACTGGTACGAAAGAATGATGAATAGAAAAAATAGGAAGACTGGAGACTGGTACGAAAGAATAATGAATAGAAAAATAGGAAGACTACAGACTGGTACGAAAGAATAATGAATAGAAAAATAGGAAGACTGGAGACTGGTACGAAAGAATAATGAATAGAAAAATAGGAAGACTGGAGACTGGTACGAAAGAATGAGGAATAGGAAAAATAGGAAGACTGGAGACTGGTACGAAAGAATGATGAATAGAAAAAATAGGAAGACTGGAGACTGATACGAAAGAATGATGAATAGAAAAAATAGGAAGACTGGAGACTGGTACGAAAGAATGATGAATAGAAAAAATAGGAAGACTGGAGACTGGTACGAAAGAATAATGAATAGAAAAATAGGAAGACTACAGACTGGTACGAAAGAATAATGAATAGAAAAATAGGAAGACTGGAGACTGGTACGAAAGAATAATGAATAGAAAAATAGGAAGACTACAGACTGGTACGAAAGAATAATGAATAGAAAAATAGGAAGACTGGAGACTGGTACGAAAGAATAATGAATAGAAAAATAGGAAGACTGGAGACTGGTACGAAAGAATGAGGAATAGGAAAAATAGGAAGACTGGAGACTGGTACGAAAGAGTGATGAATAGAAAAAATAGGAAGACTGGAGACTGGTACGAAAGAATATTGAATAGAAAAAATAGGAAGACTGGAGACTGGTACGAAAGAATAATAAATAGAAAAAATAGGAAGACTGGAGACTGGTACGAAAGAATATTGAATAGAAATAATAGGAAGACTGGAGACTGGTACGAAAGAATATTGAATAGAAAAAATAGGAAGACTGGAGACTGGTACGAAAGAATAATAAATAGAAAAAATAGGAAGACTGGAGACTGGTACGAAAGAATATTGAATAGAAATAATAGGAAGACTGGAGACTGGTACGAAAGAATAATAAATAGAAAAAATAGGAAGACTGGAGACTGGTACGAAAAAATAATAAATAGAAAAAAATAGGAAGACTGGAGACTGATACGAAAGAATGATGATGGAAAAAATA
>NC_090751.1:11240155-11267655 GCF_036898095.1 Palaemon carinicauda
CCCACCAATTGATATACATTAAACCCTTTAAGAATTTATTATCAGTTCACTAATCGCTCTGAGAACCAAGAGATTGAAGACCTCTCGCCTAGTGTATGAACTTTCTTTTTTCAAAAGTGCTGATTGACACATGTTATTACAATCATTGGTCAGTAATTGATCGTAATTATCAGTGGTTAGTGTGAGGCCAATAATGATTATGAAGAAACAACCGCAGTAACTCGATTCTCATCTGTACAGAAAGGTTTCATATTCAATGAATGTCTTCCTCAAATCGTGCTATTTAATTTAATTGATTTGTTTGTTAATTTATTTCTTTATTCCTGTAGTTGGATTTGCTTGTTTCACGTTTGCTATTAATTTAGAATAGTGTTTTTATTGTATGCTTTCTCTACAGAATGTAAGGATTTTATTTGGAAGGAGGTCCTGTGAAAAGCATCTGATTTTTTTTTTAACAACGTAATAATTTTATATTTGTTGACCATCTTTGCTTATTTTTTCAATTTATCTTAATTCCTTTTTATATTATGATTTCCCTTTCTTTTTATGTGTACATTTTTTTTTATGAAAATGGATCCCTTGTAAATATTATTGTCGTTTTTTAAAAGAAATTATATCCCTTGTAAATAAGATTTATTGTCGCCTTTTTCATTAGTTAATTTTATTTTTTAATGAAGCTTCTATATGTTCTATATTTAGTATAGATTTAATATTTTACTGTATTATTTTTGTATATATATGTACTTTTATGATAGAGGCTTGACCCTATATATATTCCTAATTTTAAATGTTATTTCTTTTAATTATATTTGTTCCTTTTTGTTGAGATGACCTATTCCATATATAGATTAATATAGATTTAGAGATCATTCTAATTTCTGTGTATGTGCTAAACCAATAAGAATTAAGCGGGCTTTACACGGTCGAACGGTTCGTCGAACACGGTTGACCGTTGCGACGTACACGGTCGAACAGTTCGTCGAACCCGGTTGTCAAACCTCCTTGCCGAATGGTTCGAAGAGGATGATGCAGCCTTAAAATATATAAGGGTAGTGGACAATGAAGTCCCGCCCGCAAAAATCATGCGAAAACAGACCCTCTTCGAACCGTTCGACAAACGTGTTCGACAACCAAATACTTCAAACACTTGTCTGTCGAACCTCGTTCGACAATGTAAACCTGCCTTTAGATCCCATAGACATATAATATAGTTTGCACCTTTCCCATGACTAGACTATTTGCCTTCTAATTTTTGGCTGTTTGCTATAGAAATTAGAACCTATAGACCCCCTTTTTGTCATGTCTGCACTCTTTCCATGTAACCCCTATTGTTTGATTGATTTTGTTTTGTCATTTGTCATTCTCGTTTTTTCAGACGACAGAGAACCAAGAAGAAGTAGACGGTCCTGAAAAGGTAAAAATTGATTTCCACTCGTTGGGTTTAAGGTTACTCTGGAAATGTATGGTGTTATTTTGGCTATGTCCATGCCATTAACAATTAAGGAATGTTATTTTTTTTATAGCAGCGAAAGCTGTTAAGGAAATCTAACTTGATTCGTAACAGTTAGTAAAGGTGGTTATTTTATCATCTATCATAATAACTCACAGGAATTGTTATTCTTTCTGTAGTTGTATTTAAACCCTGCTGGTCTTAACAGGTAAGTCTTGAAAGTGATGTTGAACTATACCAACCGTAACAGTTAACATCGCAACGTATATAAAGATATTTTTACAACTTTCAAAAGTAAAGAGGAAGCTAATTATGCTACAATCATTATTGTCAAGGAAGCAGGATCTTCGTAACAATTGAAGGGACATTACTTTTATTCGAACCGTGATAGTGTAATTGGACCTTACAGCTATTCAGCACAGGGCGCATCCTTAATTTAGGATAGGATGTTGCGCTGTAGGATAGGTTAGGTAGGTTAAGGGTTAAGCTAGCCTGTATTATGCTGGCTTTTTGATAATTTTTTTCCTTAAGTTTAGTTTTCACTTATAAAGGCTGTAGTCGTTCCTGAACAAGTAAATTAATTGTCTTCGTAACTTGAGATTCCTTAACTTTAGTTTTCACTTATAATGGCTGTAGTCGTTCCTGAGCAAATAAATGGATTGTCTTCGTAACTTGAGAGTGTTCATGAAACTTGTTTTCCATGGGGCGAATTGTTTTGAATTATGAAAAGTAATAGAGGAAAACAATAGCTTTGCATAATTTTCAGTATATGGAGTGCGTGGTCTTGTAAATAAATACCATAATAACGACTGTAGTCGTTTCTGAACAAATAAATTAATTGTCTTCGTAACTTACGAGTATTTATGAAATTGAATCGGTGAAAGTTATGTTAAGAAAAAATATTTGGGGAATGGTACATAGGCCATAGTGGGGGGTAGGCGGTTTAGGTTAGTAAGTTTCAGGAAACTGAAATTGATAAGATGTAAGTCAAGGTTTTTTTAGCAAAGTAATCAAGGAGAGTTGATGTTTGAATTCATCTTGTAGGGCTTTATCTTTTAGTTTTAGAGAAAAAAAAAGGACACGAAAAAATTAATCTCGGGTGACATTTGCAATTGTAACTTTCTCTGAACCTGTTACCACATCGCTATAAATAATTTATTATACATATAATTTAATGCTACTATCATAATTATTTTTTCATTTTTCATTAATATTGTTATTATTAGTATCATTATTATTAAAATAGACACGGATTTTAATTAGAATGAGGGTCCATCTTACCAATTAATTTCTTTTTCTTTTTACTGTCTACCAATTTCCACGACGTCGGCCTCTCGCTTTAATATTAGTCCATTCATTCGATAATACATCACAGTAACCACAGCTGTGGTATTTCTACGCTAATGTCCGCTAAGGAATGATTATCAAACGCCAGTGATAGCAATTATGTGGGACTAATTTTAACATCATTCGAAATAAGTATTGGAGATGGCTGTTATTACTTCATGATAATCACCATCGCTGTCAATGACCTTCAATGACAGGATGCTAGGAAAACTTTAAATCGATCAATCATGACAATCATCAATGTTATTTTTACACCGGTTGTAGGATTAAATGGGAGCTTATTTTAACGTAATCTTACTTGCTTTACTTTTCCGGTCCTATACAGCAGAGGAATCCTACTCTCTACAGGATCTCCACAGTGATTTTATCATGTTTGTTCGAAAGCATACATTTCACATCACGTATTGATCTCTTACTGTTCAATTGTTACTATTGAAGCACTAACAGAATAAGTCTTAGTTTCCTCTTGAAAGCCATAATATCTTTAATCATCCGAATGTCACATGGGAGCTTATCTTGAGGGTTAAAGTTTTGTTATTTATAATGGTTATAGGAGGATACTTTAACACTAATTGTATCCAAAAAAAAGAATGTAGTTTTTTTACGTCACTCACGGCAGTTAAGAGTCGTCTTTCAAGCGTGTCCTAACATAAAAGGAGATAATTACAAATATACAAGAGTAACAACAATAAAGATTATATTATGTGCCTTAGATGACCGCGAAGGTAGCAGCAGTAGGGGATTCAGCGTTATGAAGCTTCATCTGTGGTGGATAACGGGGGAGGGGGGGCTGTGGCACCCTAGCAGTACCAGCCGAACTCGGTTGAGTCCCTTGTCAGGCTGGGAGGAACGTAGAGAGGAGAGCCCCCCCCCCCCTTTTTTTTTTTTTTTTTTTGGATGTCGGTTACCCCCCAAAATTGGTATACGTATGTATGTAAGATTTATAATAAAATAAAAGTGATGTAACATTAGGCTGGCCTTGAAATTGCCGTTCGATCATTACATGGAGTATATGATATAAACGCTTTTTTTCAAAGGAAATTTTGGGGTTCGCCCTTGTGACGGGCCGAGAGAAGTTTGTGACTGAAAGGCAGGATGAAAGTAACTGAGTGAGTTTATTATAGAACACTCTCCTTTATATACAAAAGCTCAATGCAACAGGAAATTTCATGTTCAAAATCGACACCGTCAACGGTGAGAAAAATAGGCATGTTTATTCAGGTTCTTTTTAGTGCGAGAGAAGAGCGAAGATACAAGCATGATATATACACAAAATGAACTATGTACGATCGTGTGACACACGGTTGGTACACCCTTTTCATTGGGTCTTCCTTTGCACGATAATATACGGTATATTACGCCAATTCATTTAAAGCTTTGACCTGTTTCCGCAATCCGCTATCCAGAATTGTAAAGCTGCGGTTAAATTAATTGGTAGGTTACCTCATCCCAGTCTTAATAGTTAAGGATTTTCCCAGAATCTGGACGGGATGCTGTTAGTGCAGATCAAAATGTGGTAAGGTTGGTCAGACCAGTTTGGTGGAATTTAGATAGATTTTTAGCATTACGTTTGGATTTAAAAAAAAAATATTTTGTTGTTTTCTTACGCAAAATTAAAATATCAGCATTACGTTTGGATTTAAAAAAAATATTTTCCTGTTTTCTTACGCAAAATTGAAATAGCAGCATTGCGTTTTTATTTAGGAAAAATCTTATGCTGTTTTCTTACGCAAAATTGAAATATCAGCATTACGTTTGGAATAAAAAAAAAAATCCTGTTTTCTTACGCAAAATTAAAATAGCTGCATTAAATTTGGATTAAAAAAAAAAGTATTTTGCTGTTTTCTTACGCAAAATTAAAATAATAGCCTTACGTTTAAAATAAATAACTTTTGATTTTCATGTTTTATTCCGCAAAATGCAATTTTTTCCAAAATTAGTTGCCTTTCATAACGGCAGTTCTCGTTTTTCAGACCATAGAGAATCAAGAGGAAGTAGACGTTCCTGAACAGGTAAATTGCTTGTATTTCTTTAAACTAAACAGGTGATGGTTTGGTTAACCTTATTTCCGGGAAAAGGTCTTTGGTAAAAGCTTGATTTAATCAAGTTGGTGATTTTCAAATAACAGAAAATGGTTGTGGTGGCCTATGTGGTAACGTTCCTGACTGGTGAAAGCCAGACTGGGGGGTCAAGTCCCTCTCGAACTCGTTAGTTTCTTTGGCCGCTGCAACCTCACCATCCTTGTGAGCTAATTAAGGGGGGGGGGGGTTGGTGTTGGATTAGCCTGTATGTCTATCTGCTGAGTCATCAGCAATCATTGCCTGACCCTCTTTGGTCTTTGCTTGGGTGGAGAACGGGCTCGGGCGCTGATCATATATGGTCTGTCTAGGGCATTGTCCTGCTTGATAGGCCAATGTCACTGTTCCTTTCCTCAGTCCTTTATGAGTGGCCTTTAAACCTTAAAACTATATCAGAGTGCAATGTTTTTTTTTTTTTTTTTTTTTTTTTTTTTTTTTTTTTTTTTTTAGGAAAATGGATGAATTTCGGAAATATGAAGAAAGATAAGCATGAAATTAAAAAATCTGAATGATCATCACCTTAAAAAGTTCAAATAGCTTTTTTATTCAGCTTCTGAAAATGGTTTCTTTTGGAATTAGGTTTCGACTTTTCTGGAGAGGGTAATCGGTGAAGGTTATAAACCAAGGTGTTTTAAATGTATAATGTTTTTAAAATGGTTTATTTTAATTCTTCATTACTTCTCATATGGTTTATTCATTTCCTTTCCTCACTGGGCTATTTTTCCCAGTTGGAGCCCAATGGCTGATAGCATCTTGCTTTTCAAACTTAGGTTGTGGCTTAGATACTACTACTACTACTACTACTACTACTACTACTACTTCTACTGCTGCTGCTGCTACTACTACTACTACTACTACTACTACTAATAATAATAATAATAATAATGATAATAATAATAATAATAATAATAATAACAACAACAACTATTTATCAGGAAACTGTTTGGTGAAGGTTGGAATGAGGATTTACTGGAAATTGGTTGGTGGAAGATTAGGTTAAAAAATTTTAGTAATTTTTTATAAAAAATATCTTGTTCTCTGCCGTATTTCAGTCAAATACAGGCCACCGTAATTTTTTACCTTTTGTTATTGTCTTTTACGGGTTGGTGACCGTAATATCATTCCTTTACGTCAATATTATCCGTTTTTAAAACGGTAAATACTTGGCAACATTCTTTCCAGGATTTTTACTATTTTTACGGCAAGTTTTTAACAGTTTATGTAGAATCCTGGACCCAAGAGTAGATCAGGATAGAATGGAACAAGTTTGGATGAATTTCAGTTACATTTCGAAGTTTTAAGTTTTACAGCTTATGGAGAAATATGTGTTTACAATACGGAGTTTTAAGATTTACAGCTTATGGAGAAATATGTATTTTTATTTTGTTTGCAACTGCAATTTTTCTTTTCCTAATTTCAGTTTTCTTTTGTAACTTCAGTATTTCGTTTTATTTTTCAGACCATAGACAACCAAGAAGAAGTAAACGTTATTAAAAAGGTAAATTAATTGAACTCGTTACTAACAGGCTTTCTGGAAAGTTAATTGGTGAAAGTTAAATTACATTTTGAGGGGAAACGATACTTGGTGAAGGGTTGATTGAAGCTTGAAATGTTCACGAATCGTAAATTGGTGAAGGTCTAAGTTACGTGCTTTTAAGAAATCAGTATAATGAAGGGTTGTGATTTTTCTGAGTATGGTGGTTGGTGAAGGATTGTGTTGCTGTTATTCTAAAGAGTGGTTGGTGAAGGATTGTGTTGCCATTATTCAAAAGAGGGATTGGTGAAGGATTAGGGTACTTTGGAAGTGTGTGACTGTGATTGGTGAAGGATTATGTTACTGTTATTCAAAAGTGATTGGTGAAGGATTATGTGGCTTCATAAATGTGTGACTATGGTTTATGAAGGATTATGTTGCTGTTAATCAAAAGAGTGATTGGTGAAGGATTATGCTGCTTCAGAAGTGTGTGATTGTGATTGGTGAAGGATTATGTTGCTTCAGAAGTGTGTGATTGTGATTGGTGAAGGATTATGTTATTGTTATTCAAAAGTGATTGGTGAAGGATTATGTTGCTTCAGAAGTGTGTGGTGAAGGATTATGTTGCTTCAGACGTGTGTGATTGGCGAATGATTATGTTGCTTCAGATGTGTGGGATTGGTGAACGATTGTGTTGCTTCAGAAAAATGTGATTGGTGAAGGATTATGTTGCTGTTACTCAAAAGAGGGATTAATGAAGAATTATGATATTCAAAAGTGTGAGATTGGTGAAGGGTTGTGTGTGTGTTATTTAAAAGGGGGATTGTTGAAGATTATGTCGGTGTTATTCAAACGAGTGATTGGTGAAGAATCATGTTTTTCAGAAGAGTGTGACAGTTGAAGGGTTGTGTGTCTGTTATTCAAAAGGGTAATTGATGAAGTTTATATTGCTGTTATTCAAACGAGTGATTGGTGAAGATTATATTGCTGTTATTCAAAAGGGTGATTGGTGAAGATTATGTTGCTATTATTAAAAAAGAATGATTGGTGAAGGGTTAGGAAAATTGTTGTTATTGTATCATAGAGCCAGTTGGCGAAGGACGAGTTAAGTTTTTTAACTGAATTGATAAAGAGTTATGTCACGAATTTCCATTAACGGTGGTTGGCGATGATTTGAATTACGCTTTTCAACAAATGGGAGTAATGAATGATAAGGGTTCTCTTATTTTTTAGGAAACAGGGATTGCCAAGGGTTCAATAATTCTAATACTTTGAGAAATGCTTACACTTCTTTTGTTTGAGAAATGTTTTCGCAGAAGACACATTCAAAGGATAATCCTGAGTTTATTTCTAGGGGTAATTAGGAACATTTGTGTTACAGCTTTCTCTTGCAAAGAATAGTGCAAATAAGTTACAAATCATTGAATTATAGTTTCCATCATCATCATCATCATCATATTATTATTATTATTATTATTATTATTATTATTATTATTATTATTAAAATAAACGAAGATTGTATTTTACTGGAAAAGTTCTGGTCAGTTACTATGCCATTGGATACTCATTTCCAGATTTAGTGTATCCAGCACATAATGCATTTATATACGTGTCTTCATTTAATTTACAATCTAATTCTCATTTAGTTATATTACTACTACTACTACTACTACTACTACTACTACTACTACTACTACTACTACTACTACTAATAATAATAATAATAATAATAATAATAATAATAATAATAATAATAATAATAACTATTTTAGTAATTTTTATAAAAAATATACTCTCTGTTGTATTTCAGTCAAATATAGGCCACCGTAATTTTTACCCTTTGTTATTATCTTTTACGGGTTGTTGACCTTAATGTCACTCATTTATGTCAATATTATCCATTTTTAAAACGGTAAATACTTGGCAAAAATTATTCCAGGATATTTACTATTTTTACGGCAAATTTGTAACAGTTTACGTAGAATCCTGGCCGCAGGATAGGATGAGATAAGTTAGGATGAATTTCAATTGCAATACGGAGTTTTAAGATTTACAGCTTATGGAGAAATAATTATTTTGTTTGCAACTGCAATTTATCTTTTCCTAATTTCAGTTTTTCTTTTGTGACTTCAGTATTTCGTTTTATTTTTCAGACCATAGACAACCAAGAGGAAGTAAACGTTATTAAAAAGGTAAATCAATTGAGCTCGTTACTAACAGGCTTCCTGGAAAGTTAATTGGTGAAAGTTGAATTACATTTTGAGGGGGAAACTATACTTGGTGAAGGGTTGATTGAAGCTTGAAATGTTCACTAATCGTAAATTGGTGAAGGTCTAAGTTAAGTGCTTTAAAAGAAGTCAGTATAATGAAGGGTTGTGATTTTTCTGAGTATGGTGGTTGGTGAAGGATTGTGTTGCTGTTATTCAAAAGCGATTGGTGAAGGATTATGTGGCTTCAGAAGTGTGTGACTGTGATTGGTGAAGGATTATGTTAGTTATTCAAGTGTGATTGGTGAAGGATTATGTTGCTTCAGAAGTATGTGATTGGTGAAGGATTATGTTACTGTTATTCAAGAGTGATTGGTGAAGGATTATGCTGCTTCAGAAGTGTGTGATTGTGATTGGTGAAGGATTATGTTGCTGTTATTTAAAAGAGTGATTGGTGAAGGATTAGGTTGCTGTTATCTAAAAGAGTGATTGGTGAAGGATTAGGTTGCTGTTATCTAAAAGAGTGATTAGTGAAGGATTATGTTACTGTTATTCAACAGTGATTGGTAAAGGATTATGTTGCTTCAGAAGTGTGTGACTGTGATTGGTGAAGGATTATGCTAGTTATTCAAAAGTCATTGGTGAAGGATTGCGTTGCTTCAAAAGTGATTGGTGAAGGATTATGCTGTTTCAGAAGAGTGTGATTGGTGAAGTATTATGTTGCTTCAGGAGTGTGTGACTGGTGAAGGATTGTGTTGCTTCAGAAGAATGGGATTGGCGAAGGGTTATGATGCTGCTATTCTAAAGAGTGATTGGTGAAGAATTATATTATTCAAAAGTGTGTGATTGGTGAAGGGTTGTGTGTCTGTTATTGAAAAGAGTGATTGGTGAAGTTTATGTTGCTGTTATTTAAAAAAGTGATTGGTGAAGGATTGTGAAAGTTGTTGTTATGGTATCTCATGAAGCCAGTTAGCAAAGGAAGAGTTAAGTTTTATCTTATTTTACTGAATTGATGAATTGGGAAATGTTTTCACAGAAAAAACATTCAAAGGATGATCCTGAGGTTATTTCTATGTGTATTTATGAACATTTATATTACAGCTTTCTCTTGAAAAGAATGGGTATTGTTGCAAGTAAATTACAAAGCATTGAGTTAGAGTTATCATTATTATTATTATTATTATTATTATTATTATTATTATTATTATTATTATTATTATTATTATTATTATTATTATTAAAATAAACGTAGACTTTATTTTACTGGAAAATATCTTGTCAGTTACTTCGTTTGCCATTGTATACTCATTTCCAAGCTTACTTACCTTTTCCTGCTTTAATTTACAGTATGTTGCTTTTGCAATGCACTAGCGAAAGCACACAATGCGTTTATACACGCGTCTTCACTTAATTTATGATCTAAGATTCATCGAGTTATGTTATTGTTATTATTATCGTTATTATTATTATTATTATTATTATTATTATTATTATTATTATTAAAATCATCATCTAAATTTCAACCTTCGTTGACAAAGCAGGATGCTATAAGCCAAAGGGCTTCATCAAGGCAAAATAGTCCAGCGAGGAAAGGGAAACAAGGAAGTAAATAAACTCTTAAGTAATGAACAATTAAAATAACTCATTTTAAGAACAGTAAAAACATTGAAATAAATCTTTCATATATAAACTATAAAAATTAAAACAAAGATAAAGAGAAATGAGAATAAAACAGTGTGCCCGAGTACACCCTCAAGCACATGGACTTAGGAGAAGGGTTTTTATACCTCTGTTTTATCGCATGTTCGCATAATGCAGTGTCTGGGGGACTTTACTTCCTCAGGAGACACGGGAGTCGAGTCCCTCTCGAACTCGTTAGTGTCTTTGGCCACTGCAACCTCACCATCCTTGTGTGCTAATTAAGTGGGGGGGGGGGGTTGGTGTTAGATTAGCCTGTATGTCAATCCGCTGAGTCATCAGCAATCATTGCCTGACCCTCTTTGGTCTTAGCTTGGGTGGAGAACGGGCTTGGGCGCTGATCATTATATGGTCTGTCTAGGGCATTGTCCTACTTGATAGGCCATGTCACTGTTCCTTGCTAGCCAGTCATGAGTGGCCTTTAAACCTTAAAACTATTTCAGGGTATTGCAATGTTGTTTTTTTTTCTTAGGAAAATGGGTGAATTTCGGAAATATGAAATTTAAAAATCTGAATGATCACGCCTTAAGAAGTTCAAATAGCTTTTCTATTCAGCTTCTGAAAATGGTTTCTTTTGGAATCAAGTTTCGACTTTTCTGGAGAGGGTAATTGGTGAAGGCTATAACCAGGGTCTTTTAAATGTATAATGTTTTTAAAATGTTTTATTTTAATTCTTCATTACTTCTCATATGGTTTATTTATTTCCTTATTTCCTTCCCTCACTCGGCTATTTTTCCTGTTGGAGCCCAATGGCTGAGAGCATCTTGCTTTTCCAACTTAGGTTGTGGCTTAGATACTACTACTACTACTACTACTACTACTACTACTACTACTACTACTAATAATAATAATAATAATAATAATAATAATAATAATAATAATAATAATAATAATAATAACTATTTATCAGGAAACTGTTTGGTGAAGGCTGGAATGGGGATTTTCTGGAAATTGGTTGGTCGAAGATTAGGTTAAAAATTTTAGTAATTTTTATAAAAAATATACTGTTCTCTGCCGTATTTCAGTCAAATACAGGCCACCGTAATTTTTACCCTTTGTTATCATCTTTTACTTGTTGGTGACCGTAATATCACTCCTTTACGTCAATATTAAACGTTTTTAAAACGGTAAATACTTGGCAACATTTATTCCAGGATTTTTACTGTTTTTTACGGCAAATTTTTAACAGTGTGCGTAGAATCCTGGACTCAAGAGTAGATCAGGATAGAATGGGACAAGTTAGGCTGAATTTCAATTACAATACGGAGTTTTAAGATTTACAGCTTATGGAGAAATATGTATTTTTATTTTGTTTGCAACTGCAATTTTTCTTTTCCTAATTTCGATTTTCTTTGGTAAAAATTTCAGTTACAATTCGAAGTTTTAAGTCTTACAGCTTATGGAGAAATAATTATTTTTATTTTGTTTGCAACTGCAATTTTTCTTTTCCTAATTTCGATTTTCTTTGGTAAAAATTTCAGTTACAATTTGAAGTTTTAAGTTTTACAGCTTATGGAGAAATATGTATTTTTACTTTGTTTGCAACTGCAATTTTTCTTTTCCTAATTTCAATTTTCTTTGGTAAAAATTTCAGTTACAATTCGAAGTTTTAAGTCTTACAGCTTATGGAGAAATAATTATTTTGTTTGCAACTGCAATTTTTTCTTTTCCTAATTTCAATTTTCTTTTATAAATTCAATATTTCGTTTTATTTTTCAGACCATAGTCAACCAAGAAGAAGTAAACGTTATTAAAAAGGTAAATTAATTGATTGAGCTCGTTACTAACAGGCTTTCGGAAAAGTTAATTGGTGAAAGTTAAATTACATTTCGAGGGGGAAACTATACTTGGTGAAGGGTTGATTGAAGCTTGAAATGTTCACTAATCGTAAATTGGTGCAGGTCTAAGTTAAGTGCTTTTAAGAAATCAGTATAATGAAGGGTTGTGATTTTTCTGAGTATGGTGGTTGGTGAAGGATTGTGTTGCTGTTATTCAAAAGAGGGATTGGTGAAGGATTATGTTGCTTCTGAAGTGTGTGATTGGTGAAGGATTGTGTTGCTGTTATTCAAAAGACGGATTGGTGAAGGGATTTTGTTGCTTCGGAAGTGTGTGATTGTGATTGGTGAAGGATTATATTACTGTTATTCAAAAGCGATTGGTGAAGGATTATGTGGCTTCAGAAGTGTGTGATTGTGATTGGTGAAGGATTATTTTACTGATATTCAAAAGTGATTGGTAAAGGATTATGTAGCTTCATAAGTGTGTGACTGTGGTTGATGAAGGATTATGTTGCTGTTAATCAAAAGAGTGATTGGTGAAGGATTATGCTGCTTCAGAAGTGTATGATTGTGATTGGGGAAGGATTATGTTACTGTTATTCAAAAGTGATTGGTGAAGGATTATGTTACTGTTATTCAAAAGCGGTTGGTGAAGGATTATGTGGCTTCATAAGTGTGTGACTGTGGTTGATGAAGGATTATGTTGCTGTTAATCAAAAGAGTGATTGGTGAAGGATTATGCTGCTTCAGAAGTGTGTGATTGTGATTGGGGAAGGATTATGTTATTGTTATTCAAAAGTGATTGGTGAAGGATTATGTTGCTTCAGAAGTGTGTGGTGAAGGATTATGCTGCTTCAGACGTGTGTGATTGGCGAAGGATTATGTTGCTTCAGATGTGTGTGATTGGTGAACGATTGTGTTACTTCACAAAAATGCGATTGGTGAAGGATTATGTTGCTATTACTCAAAAGAGGGATTAATGAAGAATTATGATATTCAAAAGTGTGAGATTGGTGAAGGGATGTGTGTGTGTTATTTAAAAGGGGGATTGTTGAAGATTATGTCGGTGTTATTAAAGGGAGTGATTGATGAAGGATTAGGAAAATTGTTGTTATGGCATCATGGAGCCATTTAGCAAAGGAAGAGTTAAGATTTTTTTTTTTTTTTTTTTTTTTTTTTTTTTTTTTTTTTTACTGAATTGATGAAGAGTTAAGTCACGAATTTCCATTAACGGTGGTTAGCAATGATTTGAATTACGCTTTTCAACAAATGGGAGTAATGAATGATAAGGGTTCTGTTATTTTTTAGGTAGCAGGGATTGCCAAAGGTTGAGTAATTCTAATACTTTGAGAAACATCTTCAGTTCTTTTGTATGAGAAATGTTTTCGCAGAAGACACATTCAAAGAATAATCCTGAGTTTATTTCTAGGCGTGATTAGGAACATTTGTATTACAGCTTTCTCTTGAAAAGAATAGTGCAAATAAGTTACAAATCATTGAATTAGAGTTTCTATTATTATCATCATCATCATCATCATCTTATTATTATTATTATTATTATTATTATTATTATTATTATTAAAATAAACGTAGATTGTATTTTACTGGAAAAGTTCTGGTCAGTTACTATGCCATTGTATATTCATTTCCAGATTTAGTGTATCCAGCACATAATGCATTTATACACGTGTCTTCATTTAATTTATAATCTAAGTCTCATTTAGTTATATTACTACTACTACTACTACTACTACTACTACTACTACTACTACTACTACTACTACTACTACTACTACTACTAATAATAATAATAATAATAATAATAATAATAATAATAATAACTATTTATCAGGAAACTGTTTGGTGAAGGCTGGAATGGGGATTTACTGGAAATTGGTTGGTGGAAGATTAGGTTAAAAGTTTTAGTAATTTTTTTTATAAAAAATATACTGTTCTCTGCCGTATTTCAGTCAAATACAGGCCACCGTAATTTTTACCCTTTGTTATTATCTTTTACGGGTTGGTGATAGTAATATCACTCCTTTACGTCAATATTATCCGTTTTTAAAACGGTAAATACTTGGCAACATTTATTCCAGGATTTTTACTATTTTTTACGGCAAATTTTTAACAGTGTACGTAGAATCCTGGACTCAAGAGTAGATCAGGATAGAATGGGACAAGTTAGGATAAATTTCAGTTACAATTCGGAGTTTTAAGATTTACAGCTTATGGAGAAATATGTATTTTTATTTTGTTTGCAACTGCAATTTTTCTTTTCCTAATTTCGATTTTCTATAGTAAAAATTTCAGTTACAATTCGAAGTTTGAAGTCTTACAGCTTATGGAGAAATAATTATTTTTATTTTGTTTGCAACTGCAATTTTTCTTTTCCTAATTTCGATTTTCTTTGGTAAAAATTTCAGTTACAATTCGAAGTTTTAAGTCTTACAGCTTATGGAGAAATAATTATTTTTATTTTGTTTGCAACTGCAATTTTTCTTTTCCTAATTTCGATTTTCTTTGGTAAAAATTTCAGTTACAATTCGAAGTTTTAAGTCTTACAGCTTATGGAGAAATAATTATTTTTATTTTGCTTGCAACTGCAATTTTTCTTTTCCTAATTTCGATTTTCTTTGGTAAAAATTTCAGTTACAATTCGAAGTTTTAAGTCTTACAGCTTATGGAGAAATAATTATTTTTATTTTGTTTGCAACTGCAATTTTTCTTTTCCCAATTTCAATTTTATTTTGTAACTTCAGAATTTCGTTTTATTTTTCAGACCATAGACAACCAAGAAGAAGTAAACGTTATTAAAAAGGTAAATTAAATTGAACTCGTTACTAACAGGCTTTCTGGAAAGTTAATTGGTGAAAGTTAAATTACATTTTGAGGGGGAAACTATACTTGGTGAAGGGTTGATTGAAGCTTGAAATGTTCACTAATCGTAAATTGGTGAACGTCTAAGTTACGTACTTTAAAGAAATCTGTGTAATGAAGGGTTGTGATTTTTCTGAGTATGGTGGTTGGTGATGGATTGTGTTGCTGTTATTCAAAAGAGGGATTGGTGAAGGGTTATGTTGCTTCAGAAGTGTGTGTGATTGTGATTGGTGAAGGATTATGTTACTGTTATTCAAGAGTGATTGGTAAAGGATTATGTTGCTTCAGAAGTGTGTGACTGTGATTGGTGAAGGATTATGCTAGTTATTCAAAAGTCATTGGTGAAGGATTGCGTTGCTTCAAAAGTGATTGGTGAAGGATTATGCTGTTTCAGAAGAGTGTGATTGGTGAAGTATTATGTTGCTTCAGAAGTGTGTTACTAATGAAGGATTGTGTTGCTTCAGAAGAATGGGATTGGTGAAGGGCTATGATGCTGCTATTCTAAAGAGTGATTGGTGAAGAATTATATTATTCAAAAGTGTGTGATTGGTGAAGGGGGTTGTGTGTCTGTTATTCAAAAGAGTGATTGGTGAAGTTTATGTTGCTGTTATTTAAAAAAGTGATTGGTGAAGGATTGTGAAAGTTGTTATGGTATCTCATGGAGCCAGTTAGCTAAGGATGAGTTAAGTTTTATCTTATTTTACTGAATTGATGAATTGAGAAATGTTTTCACAGAAAAAGCATTCAAATGATGATCCTGGGGTTAATTCTGTGTGTATTTATTAACATTTGTATTACAGCTTTCTCTTGAAAAGAGTGGGTATTGTTGCAAGTAAATTACAAAGCATTGAGTTAGAGTTATCACCATTATTATTATTATTATTATTATTATTATTATTATTATTATTATTGTTGTTGTTACAATAAACGTAGACTTTATTTTACTGGAAAATATCTTGTCAGTTACTTCGTTTGCCATTGTATATTAATTTCCAAGCTTACTTTTTCCTGCTTTAATTTGCAGAATGTTGCTTTTGCAATGCACTAGCGAAAGCATACAATGCGTTTAAACACGTGTCTTCACATAATTTATGATCTAATATTCATCGAGTTATGTTATTATTATTATTATTATTATTATTATTATTATTATTATTATTATTATTATTATTAAAATCATCATCTAAATTTCAACCTTCGTTGACAAAGCAGGATGCTATAAGCCAAAGGGCTTCATCAAGGCAAAATAGTCCAGTGAGGAAAGGAAACAAGGAAGTAAATAAACTCTAAGTAATGAACAATTAGAATAAAACATTTTAAGAACAGTAAAAACATCAAAATAAATCTTTCATATATAAACTATAAAAATGAAAACAAAGATAAAGAGAAATGAGAATAAAACAGTGTGCCCGAGTGTACCCTCAAGCACATGGACTTAGGAGAAGGGTTTTTATACCTGTGTTTTATAAGTCCAAGGGCTTCATCAAGGCAAAATAGTCCAGTGAGGAAACGAAACAAGGAAGTAAATAAACTCTAAGTAATGAACAATTAAAATAACTCATTTTAAGAACAGTAAAAACATTAAAATAAATCTTTTAGATATAAAACTATAAAAATTAAAATAAAGATAAAGAGAAATAAGAATAAAACAGTGTGCCCGAGTGTACCCTCAAGCACATGGACTTAGGAGAAGGGTTTTTATACCTGTGTTTTATAAGTCCAAGGGCTTCATCAAGGCAAAATAGTCCAGTGAGGAAACGAAACAAGGAAGTAAATAAACTCTAAGTAATGAACAATTAAAATAACTCATTTTAAGAACAGTAAAAACATTAAAATAAATCTTTTAGATATAAAACTATAAAAATTAAAATAAAGATAAAGAGAAATAAGAATAAAACAGTGTGCCCGAGTGTACCCTCAAGCACATGGACTTAGGAGAGGGGTTTTTATATCCGTGTTTTATCGCGAGTTATGTTATTATTATTATTATTATTATTATTATTATTATTATTATTATTATTATTATTATTACTAGTTAAGCTAAACCCTCGTTGACAAAGCAGGATGCTATTAGCCCAAGGGTTTCATCAAGGCAAAATAATCCAGTGAGGAAAGGAAACAAGGAAGTAAATAAACTCTAAGTAATGAACAATTAAAATAACTCATTTTAAGAACAGTAAAAACATTTAAATAAATCTTTCATATATAAACTATAAAAATGAAAACAAAGATAAAGAGAAATGAGAATAAAACAGTGTGCCTGAGTGTACCCTCAAGCACATGGACTTAGGAGAGGGGTTTTTATACCTCTGTTTTATCGCATGCTATAAGTCCAAGCTTCATCAAGGCAAAATAGTCCAGTGAGGAAACGAAACAAGGAAGTAAATAAACTCTAAGTAATGAACAATTAAAATAACTCATTTTAAAAACAGTAAAAAACATTAAGATGAATCTTTCATATATAAACTATAAAAATGAAAATAATGATAAAGAGAAATAAGAATAAAACAGTGTGCCCGAGTGTACCCTCAAGCACATGGACTTAGAGAAGGGTTTTTATACCCGTGTTTTATCGCATGCTATAAGTCCAAGCTTCATCAAGGCAAAATAGTCCAGTGAGGAAAAGAAACAAGGAAGTAAATAAACTCTAAGTAATGAACAATTAGAATAAAACATTTTAAGAACAGTAAAAACGTTAAAATAAATCTTTCATATATAAACTATAAAAATGAAAACAAAGATAAAGAGAAATAAGAATAAAACAGTGTGCCCGAGTGTACCCTCAAGCACATGGACTTAGGAGAAGGGTTTTTATACCCGTGTTTTATCGCATGTTCGCATAATGCAGTATCTGGGGGCTTTACTTCCTCAGGAGACACGACACAAGGTGGCGCGATTATATCTAATTTATGCAGTTGGGATATTTCCTTCAGTTATTAGTCACGAGCATTTATCAACATCTAAGGAGGAGTTTGACAGTTTGACCTTGAACGCTTTGATAATGGGGTTCCCTGGTCTGTCAGGTCATTCTTTATACTTTGGGTCAATTGAAGTCTTGAAGATTATTCATTGCGTCACTTAGTTGGTTTTCATTGTTTGACTTCCTCCATTTTCATTAAATTCATTGGTTTAGAGATATTAAATTTTATGTTCTGGTCTTCGTAAAAGGTTTATCATGTATATAGGGATATTTTAGAAACAATTTAGTAATGAAAACACACACACGTATATATATATATATATATATATATATATATATATATATATATATATATATATGTATATGTATATATATATATATATATATATATATATATATATATAAGATAATTTTACGCATTTATACTTGTTTCTCATGAATACATTCAAATAATCCATATATTACAGACTTCTTAATATTGGGATTTTCTCTACCTCAGGATCAGAGACCCAAGATGTTAAGAAGTGTATGATATATGGCATATATGTATATATATATATATATATATATATATATATATATATATATATATATATATATATATATATATATATATACACACATTATATATATATATATATATATATATATATATATACACACAGTATGTGTAATATGATATAGGTTAACCATAAAACCAAAAAGTAATATCGATATTATAACAGAAACCAAAAAGGGAATATGGCGTTAATATGAACTTAAACTTTTCGGTCCAAATCACTACTCCACTGTTTTAACATCATCATGAGACTTGACTTTTTCTCAAGCCTGGATTCGCATCGAGGTATAAAGGTCAGAGTTTAACCCTCGCTGCTTTCCATTGTCAATCAGGTGATGTTTATTGCTGCGAACGATGTGTATTTCCTACTTACTGGACAGTGCGAAGAACATGTTTGTTGGATATTCGCGAGACTTTAGTTTACTTTGGTGTGTGTTTGTTTATTTTTTAATTATTTTTTTCAATGAGATTTATATGGCCAAATCACTCATTCAATCTGGTAGATTATGAAGGTACGTGGTGATTCTATCTTCATATTTATTTATTTTATTTTTTTTTTTTTTTTTTTTTTTTTGTTGCTTCCATGAGATTTATATCACCCAAGTCACTAATTTAATCTGGTAGATTATGATGGTACGTAGTGATTCTATCCATACTTTTTTTTTCTTTTTTTTTTTTTTTCTTCCATGAGATTTACATCACCCAAGTCACTAATTTAATCTGGTAGATTATGAAGCGACGTAGTGACTCATTCTTCTTACATCTGTAGTTAATAAAGCGGTTTTCATGAGAAAATTATTGCATATATATTAACTCCGGAAAAGGCGCTGGAAACACATTAGACTTTTCATACACGCTACAACGTTAACCGTCGTTATAAATTAGAATTATGTTATCTTAATATTCGTCGCTAAAAGTTTAGCTTTACAGCTCCCTAGGTGCCATTAAAATGCTACCCCTCCGCTTTAATAATTATTCGAGTTTTATAAGATCATGCAAGTTTCTTAAAATTCTATAATACATATTAAAGCAGAGGAAACAAGAGTCTCTTTCCATTAGAATAAGAAAATATTTCAATTACTTATCAAGAATACTGACTTATGATATTCTCTGCCAAAATGTTCATTCTTCCATCTTGATATCTAATTCTTAAGTTTTACTTCATAGGGCATCTGAGGGTACACCCCTCCCCCTCCCCTCAGTATGTACCCGACGCTGAATTATTTTCCTAGCTTTGAATTGCTTTCCCGACGGGGAATTACTTTATTAGTGCTGAATTACATTTCTAGCACTGAATTACTTTCCCGGTGCTGAATTACTTTCCTAGTGCCGAATTACTTTCCAGACCCTGAATTACTTTCTTAGTACTTAATTACTTTCCAGGCCCTGAATTACTTCTTTCCCCTGAATTACTTTCCCAGCGCTGAATTATTTTCCAGGCCCTGAATTAACTTTCTTTCCCCTAAATTACTTTCCCAACGCTGAATTACTTTCCAGGCCCTGAATTAACTTTCTTTCCCCTGAATAACTTTCCTAGCACTGAATTACTTTCCCGGTGC
Source organism: Palaemon carinicauda (assembly GCF_036898095.1). Taxonomy (NCBI): domain Eukaryota; kingdom Metazoa; phylum Arthropoda; class Malacostraca; order Decapoda; family Palaemonidae; genus Palaemon; species Palaemon carinicauda. The sequence goes on from NC_090751.1 coordinate 11,260,106, forward strand.
TGAATCACTTTACCATCGCTGAATTGCTTTCCAGACCCTGAATTACTTAACCGGTCCTGAATCCCTTTCCCGGCGCTGAATTACTTTCCCTCCCTGAATTGATTCATGGGCGCCGAATTACTATTCCTGTCCCAGCGCTAAGCCATATAGCCATAAAAATATATCAAGTAGAGTTGGAATTTTTGTTCCGTCTGGTCTTCCATACATATATGCCCATTCCCAGACCCTCCTTCCAGCCCGGTTAAAGCCAGTTATAATTCTAATTTGATATATCATTAAATAGTTTTATAAATTCAGCAGCCAATGCCTTAAATAACCTCTACTAAAATGGTTAGCAAGAAATATGTCCAGCCAAAAATTCTGTCCTATTTGAATAAGTGGAAATTCCGCCGCCACCCCCATCCCTTTTTAAAGCCACATTTGCACCAATTCCTACTTGGATAGAAAAAGGTGTTTATTGCTGAACTTTTTTTTTCCTGCCTCTAAATGCGATAGGAGAAACTTGGGACCCTTTTGAATGTTGCTCATTTGAATGAGATTTTGTGTCTTTTATGTAAGTAGTTGAGGCAGCCAAAGAAAGGGTCGGAGAAAAGTTGGGATGGAGACACTGTCCGATTTGTAACTAGGGTTTAAACTTTTAAGGTAATTACCTTAGTTTGAGGTAATTTGCATTGTTTCAAGGGATTTTTTAAGGTAATTCTAAGGTAATTTCGGGTTTACTAGCTTCAAATTTAAGGAAATTGAAAGATTCTTGCTGATCTAAGGTAAAAAGCATCAGCATCTATGGTAATGGCAACATGCGCAAGTTTAAACCCTGTTGATAACTCTCTTCTCTTTTCTGTTTCATTTGTTTGGCTCTTTTTCCTTCTAACATTCATCCTTTACCCTTTAGAGGTAGTGAGATCCGAAGGTGTACTCTTACTGTTTTCGTTCAAAATTTAAGCTGTGGGGTTGCGAACCCCACAGCTTGAGCCTTTTGAATCCGTTAATCCTGCATGTCACCCATCCAAGTACTGACCAAACCCGAAATCTGTGTATTCACTCACATACACAAACACGCGCACTCACGCACACACACACACACACACACACACATATATATATATATATATATATATATATATATATATATATATATATATATATTTTAATGAAAAATATGTTAATAACTTAAATATGAAAACTTTCAAAATATCATTCCTTTCAATTTCGTAATGGAAGAAAATGTCATGTTATAAAAATGCATTTTTTTTTACTTCCTGTTTTCGCATTTCAAAGGACTTGGAGCCAGTATTATGAAGGAGGGAAATCGAACCTCTTTTTAGTCCGTCTGTCATTTTTCTTGAGGCTCCCCCCCCCCCGGCCCTCATTCCTCCCTCGCCGTTTTCTCTTCCCTTTTTTCTAACAAAGGAGGGCAGGGGGATTTGCCCCCCTTCCCTGCGCTCATTGAAAATCACCCATGCTGAAGTTCTCGCTTGTCGGTGTTTTTTGCTCCTGCAGATTCGGGTTTTTGTTATCGTGCCTTTTATGTAGTTGTATATAGATATGCGTCATCTTGCACGTGGGCCTTTGAAGATGCTCACGTGTTTTATTCGCATTGAGTTTCTCCTTATAATTAATTGTCGTCATATTTTCCATTTTATACTCAACGCAGCGAGAAATGGCTGGTAGGGGATGGCATCTGGTTTTAAACGGATTCCCCCCCTCATGAATTGTCTCTACAAATCACCAGAAATGCGTAACATACCACCCAAAATCAGGTTCAATTCTCAATAAGCATTGAGTTTCTCCTTGTTAATGGTTATCATATTTTCCATTTTATACTCAACGCAGCGAGAAATGGCTGATAGGGGATGGCACCTGGTTTTAAACGGATTCCCCCCCTCATGAATTGCCTCTACAAAATCACTAGAAATACTTTACATACCACCCAAAGTCAGGTTCATTTCTCAATAAGGATTGAGTTTCTCCTTATGGTTAATGGTTATCATATTTTTCATTTTATACTCAACGCAGCGAGAAATGGTCGATAGGGGATGGGACCTGGTTTTAAACGGATTCCCCCACTCGTGCCACGTCTCCCCAAATCACCAGAAAGGCTTAGCATACCATCCAAAGTCAGGTTCAATTCTCAAAAAGCGCTTTAAAACGCAACTGCTTATTAATATAGCTTCCAGTTTCAATTTTGGTTAGCAGTAAAGGACTTAAATGTTAGCAGGCTTATTTAACCTTGGTCTAGCGTTAGATATAGATTCTAACCTTAACTAGAGTATATGTAAAATACGTATAATACCACCCATACGCAATAAAAAGAGGAACCAAATATTCAGAATACCTTCCTTACGTGGAGTCGGGTTCCAATCTCAATCAGGATAACAATCAAACGCTCCAATGAGTAACTAATCGTGGGTTTAGTTTCCAATCAGAGTAGCAATAAAAGGTTTAGGATGCCAATCGCTGATGATTTATGTGGTCTAAATCTCTTCGTCCTTGGCAAGGTCATGATGATTATTGTCATTCAGAGAGGATTTTTTTATCCTAAGTCCGTGACCTCTTCTGGATCTGGAAGGTCATGGACACCGAATTATTCATTTGACTAGACGCTTTTATCGCATTCAGAATTGAAATCGCTTCGTTTTGTCTTAATGAAATTGCGTCTCTTGCATTTTCATCTGCTCAAGACTTCGAGTTAGATATTACTGAATTAATCAGCTCTTTCTGTCGTATTTTAAAAATCTGGGTAAGGGATTTTAATCTTTTACGCAGCTCTCTTCTTTTTTGAACACACACCGGGAGGTATTCATGAAAATGAAGGATATCTTTGTAAGCATAAGGTAGAAATACAAGGTAATTCTCGGAAGCTAAAGGTAGAAGTATAAGCAAATCTTTCTTTCCATATTCATAACGATTACCTTTTACTTGCGAGGATATCCTCCAAGCAGAAGTAAAAGGTTGACTCGTGTTTCGGGAGCGCTTAGTTACATGTTGGAACTTATAAGATTTCATTTGTGCTGTCAAGATAAGAAAGAGTTTAGTATTTATAATACGTATTTAATGCCCTGTTTTTACTTGTATTTAATTAAGTTTACGCATCAGAAAGAACACAGACGCCGCCGCGCCTTCCCCAAAGCCTCGCTGGCGACATCTATCCCCCACCCCTTGCATTCGAAGTTCTTTGACCTCTTTTTAGTTCCCACACCCCTTGCTTTAGAAGTTCTTTGACCTCTTTTTAGCTCCCATACCCCTTGCATTAGAAGTTCTTTGACCTCTTTTTAGCTTCCCCACCCCGAAGTTCTTTGACCTCTTTTTAGCTTCCCCACCCCTTGCATTAGAAGTTTTTTGACCTCTTTTTAGCTCCCACACCCCTTGCATTAGAAGTTCTTTGACCTCTTTTTAGCATACACACCCCTTTGCATTAGAAGTTCTTTGACCTCTTTTTAGCTCCCACACCCCCTTACATTAGAAGTTCTTTGACCTCTTTTTAGCTCCCACATCCCTTGCATTAGAAGTTCTTTGACCTCTTTTTAGCTCCCACACCCCTTGCATTAGAAGTTCTTTGACCTCTTTTTAGCTCCCACACCCCTTGCATTAGAAGTTCTTTGACCTCGTTTTAGCTCCCACACCTCTAGCATTAGAAATACTTTGACTTCTTTTTAGCTCCCACACACCTTGCATTAGAAGTACTTTGACCTCTTTTTAGCTCCCCCACCCCTTGCATTAGAAGTTCTTTGACCTCTTTTTAGCTCCCCAACCCCTTGCATTAGAAGTTCTTTGACCTCTTTTTAGCTCCCAAACCCCTTGCATTAGAAGTTCTTTGACCTCTTTTTAGCTCCCACACCCCTTGCATTAGACGTTCTTTGACCTCTTTTCGTCTCCCTTACCTCAAGCATTAGAAGTTCTTTGACCTCTTTTTAGCTCCCCCACCCCTTGCATTAGAAGTTCTTTGACCTCTTTTTAGCTCCCCCACCCCTTGCATTAGAAGTTCTTTGACCTCTTTTCAGCTCCCACACCTCTAGCATTAGAAATACTTTGACTTCTTTTTAGCTCCCACACACCTTGCATTAGAAGTTCTTTGACCTCTTTTAGCTCCCCCACCCCTTGCATTAGAAGTTCTTTAACCTCTTTTTAGCTCCCCAACCCCTTGCATTAGAAGTTCTTTGACCTCTTTTTAGCTCCCACACCCCTTGCATTAGAAGTTCTTTGACCTCTTTTTAGCTCCCACACCCCTTGCATTAGACGTTCTTTGACCTCTTTTCAGCTCCCTTACCTTAAGCATTAGAAGTTCTTTGACCTCTTTTTAGCTCCCCCACCCCTTGCATTAGAAGTTCTTTGACCTCTTTTCAGCTCCCAGACCCCTTGCATTAGAAGTTCTTTGACCTCTTTTTAGCTCCCCCACCCCTTGCATAAGAAGTTCTTTGACCTCTTTTTATCTCCCCACACCCCTTGCATTAGAAGTTCTTTGACCTCTTTTTAGCTCCCACACCCCTTGCATTAGAAGTTCTTTGACCTCTTTTTAGCTCCCACACCCCTTGCATTAGAAGTTCTTTGACCTCTTTTTAGCTCCCCCACCCCTTGCATTAGAAGTTCTTTGACCTCCCTTTAGCTCCCACACCCCTTGCATTAGAAGTTCTTTGACCTCTTTTTAGCTCCCACACCCCTTGCATTAGAAGTTCTTTGACCTCTTTTTAGCTCCCACACCTCTAGCATTAGAAGTTCTTTGACCTCTTTTTAGCTCCCATACTCCTTGTATTAGAAGTTCTTTGACCTCTGTTTAGCTCCCACACCCCTTGCATTAGATGATCTTTGACCTCTTTTTAGCTCCCACACCCCTTGCATTAGAAGTTCTTTGACCTCTTTTTAGCTCCCACACCTCTAGCATTAGAGGTTCTTTGACCTCTTTTTAGCTCCCACACCTCTAGCATTAGAAGTTCTTTGACCTCTTTTTAGCTCCCACACCTCTAGCATTAGAGGTTCTTTGACCTCTTTTTAGCTCCCACACCTCTAGCATTAGAAGTTCTTTGACCTCTTTTTAGCTCCCACACCTCTAGCATTAGAAGTTCTTTGACCTCTTTTTAGCTCCCACACCTTTAGCATTAGAAGTTTTTTTACTTCTTTTTAGCTCCCACACCTCTAGCATTAGAAGTTCTTTGACCTCTTTTTAGCTCCCACACCTCTAGCATTAGAAGTTCTTTGACTTCTTTTTAGCTCCCACACCTCTAGCATTAGAAGTTCTTTGACCTCTTTTCAGCTCCCACACCTCTAGCATTAGAGGTTCTTTGACCTCTTTTTAGCTCCCACACCTCTAGCATTAGAAGTTCTTTGACCTCTTTTTAGCTCCCACACCTCTACCATTAGAAGTTCTTTGACCTCTTTTTAGCTCCCACACCTTTAGCATTAGAAGTTTTTTTACTTCTTTTTAGCTCCCACGCCTCTAGCATTAGAAGTTCTTTGACCTCTTTAGCTCCCACACCTCTAGCATTAGAAGTTCTTTGACCTCTTTTTAGCTCCCACACCTCTAGCATTAGAAGTTCTTTGACTTCTTTTTAGCTCCCACACCTCTAGCATTAGAAGTTCTTTGACCTCTTTTCAGCTCCCACACCTCTAGCATTAGAAGTTCTTTTACCTCTTTTTAGCTCCCACATCTCTAGCATTAGAAGTTCTTGGACTTCTTTTTAGCTCCCACACCTCTAGCATTAGAAGTTCTTTGACCTCTTTTCAGCTCCCTTACCTCAAGCATTAGAAGTTATTTGGCCTCTCTTTATAGCTCCCACACCTCTAACATTAGAAGTTCTTTGACCTCTCTCTTTAGCTCCCACACTTCTAGCATTAGAAGTTCTTTGACATATATTTCTAGGTTCCATACTTTTAGCATTAAAGGGTCTTCGATATCTATTTTGAGGTGCCTTACTTCTAGCATTAGAGGCTCTCTATTTTTAGGTGTCTTACCTCTGGCATTAGAGGCTCCTCTTCGCTGTTCTCTCCTGTCTTCTAGTTTTCAAGATGTTCTCTCATTAGATTATCTGTTTCTTTCGAGATTTCATTGTCTCTTTTCCTTAGTTCGCCAGTGTCCTTCTAGATTTCAAAAGAGATTTCAGTGCCCTAGTCCTCACTTCGTCAGATTCCTCGGGGAAATCGAAGGCATTTATTCTTTACCTATCTGGGCAATGAGTAAAGAGATGAATACTATCGATTTCTCCGCATACACTATCATGCCAAAGTAAATGACGAGCAACATGATATATTTACCAATGTCGTCTGGATATGTCCTTACTTCAATGGCGAATTTTGGGACAATCCTGTTGAAGAACTACACGTCACTCACCGTTCAGTTGAACCATTCTGCCTCCATCCTCATTCCCCGCAATCCGTTTTTGCACCGATACAAAGGCTCGTACTTTTTCCAAGAGTCTCCTTTAATAAGACATCGTCGCAAAAGCCCAAGCAAAGGATCCTTCAAGGCGCATACATTATGATCTTCAAAGCTCAGCTGCCAACGGAAGATTCCGTGTCTTTCTATAGGTCGGGCGATATAAAACGAACGATCGGCAACTTCGGCATCAACCAAAACCATCTGTAGTTGATGGTGTTCCGAAGACGTAACACATAATTCTTACCTGCAGCTTCCTATTCCGCCAGAACGCGATCTCTGTGAGTTAAGTGAAATCCTTCTCCCAGTCATCAACTCATTTCCTCTTACTCCTATTGACGCGGAATTCCTTGGTTAGATTTCGCCAGCTACATACAGATCATGTGAGGTGCTGCAGGCTACGTTTGAAAAAATGAAGATCAGGTCTTCAGAAGGTATTTGAAGCTCGGGGAGTTGTTCAGGACTGCTCCTGGAAATTTCAGTTCTGGAGTCATTCAGAAATCCATGTTAAGTATACGGCTATGTACTTTGAAGACTTTTGGAAATTCGGGAAAATTTTCTTCCGAAACCGTTCTGAGATTCCGTTCTGGAGGCCTTCAGAATTCCATGCTAAGACTATGGCTGTTTTTTTTCTGAAGCCATTTGGAAATCCGGGAAAGTTTTCTTCCGATACCGTTCTGAGATTTCGTTCTGGAGGCATTCAGTATTCCATGCTAAGTCTATGGCTATTTCTTCTGAAGCCATTTGGAAATCCGAGAAGATTTTCTTCTGAATTCTTTTAGGACTCGCGAAAAATTCCATTCTTGTTTTATAACAACAACAACAACAACAATAATAATAATGATAATGAAATAATAATAATAATAATAATAATAATAATAATACTAATAATAATAAACTACGTGATTTGATTTATGGATTTGAGTTGAAAAGTTTTAAAGACGCTAAACGCTCAACTTTGCAGTTTGAAGGAAACTCTAAGATACCCGGACGAAGGGCGAAGGGTAATTGAGGTTTAAAGCAAACCGAATTGAAATAGTTGATTTCAGCTAAATTATTTCAGGTTTGGGATTTAGAACAATCTATTTCTGGTACGAATCGATATATATATATATATATATACATATATATATATATATATATATAATATATATATATATATATAGTTTATATATGTGTATAT
>NC_090751.1:11278134-11315634 GCF_036898095.1 Palaemon carinicauda
GTTAATAATAATAATAATAATAATAATGACAACAATTTATATTGTAATGACCGTCAATTGATATATATTGAACCCTTTAAGAATCTATTATCAGCACTAACCAGTCTGAGAACCAAAAGATTTTTTTTTTCTTAAGAGCGCTGATTGAAACTGATGTGATTGCAATCATTGGTCAGTAATTGATCGTAATTATCAGTGGTTAGTGTGAGGCCAATAATAATTATGAAGAAACAACCGCAGTAACTCGATTCTCATCTGTACAGAAAGGTTTCATATTCAATGAATGTCTTCCTCAAATCGTGCTATTTAATTTTATTTATTTATTTATTTATTTATCCCTATAGTTGCATATGCTTGTTTCATGTTTGCTCTTAATTTAGAATAGTGTTTTTAGCGTGTGCTTTCTCTTTTCAGAATGTAGGGTTTTTATTTGGAAGTATGTCCTGTGAAAAGCATTGATTTTTTTTTTTATCAACGTAACAATTTTATAATTGTTGACCATCTTGCCTATTTTTCCCATTTATCTTAATTCCTTTTTATATTAGGATTTTCCTTTCTTTTTATGTGTACATTTTTTAAGAAAGTGGATCCCTTGTAAATAAGTTTTTATTGTCGCTTTTTTAAAAGAAATTATTCCCTTGTAAATAAGTTTTATTGTCGCCTTTTTCATTAATTAATTTTATTTTTTAATGAAGCTTCTATATGTTCCATAATTAGTATAGGTTTAATATTTTAGTGTATTATTATTTTTGTATATATGTACTTTTATGATAGAGGCTTGACCCTATATATATTCCTAATTTTAAATGTTATTTCTTTTAATCATATTTGTTCCTTTTTGATGAGACTACCTATTCCATATATAGATTAATATAGAATTAGAGATCATTCTAATTGCTGTGTATGTGCTAAACCAATAAGAATTAAGCGTGGTTTACAAGGTCGACCGGTTCGTCGAACCCGGTTGTCGAACCTACTTGCCAAACGGTTCGAAGAGGTGGAGTCAGCCATAAATACATAAGGGTTGTGGACAATGAATCCCCGCCTGTAAAAGTCATGCGAGAACAGACCCTCTTCGAACCGTTCGACAAACATGTTAGACAAAACCTGGTTGTCGAACCTCCTTGCCAAACGGTTCGAAGAGGTGGAGTCAACCATAAATATATAAGGGTAGTGGACAATGAAGCCCCACCTGTAAAAATCATGCGAGAACAGACCCTCTTCGAACCGTTCGACAAACATGTTAGACAAAACCTGGTTGTCGAACCTCCTTGCCAAACGGTTCGAAGAGGTGGAGTCAACCATAAATATATAAGGGTAGTGGACAATGAAGCCCCACCTGTAAAAATCATGCGAGAACAGGCCCTCTTCGAACCGTTCGACAAACGTGTTCGACAACCAAATACTTTAAACTCTTGTCTGTCGAACCGCGTTCGACAATGTAAACCCGCCTTTAGATCCCGTAGACATATAATATAGTTTGCACTTTTCCCATGACTAGACTATTTGCCTTCTAATTTTTGGCTGTTTGCTATAGAAATTAGAAGCTATAGACCCCTTTTTGTCATGTCTGCACTCTTTCCATGTAACCCCTGTTATCTGATTGATTTTGTTTTGTCATTTGTCATTCTCGTTTTTTCAGACGACAGAGAACCAAGAAGAAGTAGACGGTCCTGAAAAGGTAAAACTTGATTTCCACTCGTTGGGTTTAAGGTTACTCTGGAAATGTATGGTGTTTTTTTGGCTATGTCCATGCCATTAACAGTTAAGAAAGGTTAATTTTATACACCATCGATAGCTGTTAAGGAAATCTAACTTCATTCGTAACAGTTAGCAAAGATGGTTATTTTATCATCTATCATGATAACTCACAGTAATTGTTATTCTCTCTGTAGTTGTTGCATTTAAGCCCTGCTGGTCTTAACAGGTAAGTCTTGAAAGTGATGTGGTTGAAATATATCAACCGTAACAGTTAACATCGCAACGGATATAAAGATATTTTTACAACTGTTTTAAAAGTAAAGAGGAAGCTAATTATGCTACAATCATTATTGTCAAGGAAGCAGGATCTTCGTAACAATTGAAGCGACATTACTTTTATTCGAACCGTGATAGCGTAATTGCACCTTACAGCTATTTAGGACAGGGCGCATCCTTAATTTAGGTTAGGACGTTGCACTGTAGGATAAGTTAGGTTAGGTAGTTTAAGGGTTAAGCTAGATTGTATTATGCTGGCATTTTGATATTTTTTTCCTTAAGTTTAGTTTTCACTTATAAAGGCTGTAGTCGTTCCTGAACAAGTAAATTAATTGTCTTCGTAACTTGAGATTCCTTAACTTTAGTTTTCACTTATAAAGGCTGCAGTCGTTCCTGAACAAATAAATTAATTGTCTTCGTATAATTGTCTTCGTAAAGAGATTCCTTAACTTTAGTTTTCACGTATAATGGGTGTAGTCGTTCCTGAACAAATAAATTAATTGTCTTCGTAACTTGAGAGTGTTTATGAAATTTGTTTCCCATGGGGCGAATTGTTTTAAATTATAAAAAAAGTAATAGAGGAAAACAATAGTTTTGCATAATTGTCAGTATATGGAGAGCGTGGTCTTGTAAATAAATATGCTAATAACGACTGTAGTCGTTCCTGAACAAATAATTAATAATCATCGTAACTTGAGAGTATTTATGAAATTGAATCGGTGAAAGTTATGTTAAGAAAAAAAAAATTCTGGGAATGGTACATAGGCCATAGTGAAGGGGGGGGGGCGGTTTAGGTTAGTAATTTTCAGGAAACTGAAATTGATGAAGATGTAAGTTAAGATTTTTAATAAAGTAATCAGGGAGAGTTGATGTTTGAATTCATCTTGTAGAGTTTTATCTTTTAGTTTTAGAGAAATTTTTATACAAATCTCTAGTTTCGCAGTATCAAAAAAAGGACACGAAAAAGTTAATCTCGGGTGACATTTGCAATTGTAACTTTCTCTGAACCTGTTACCACATCGCTATAAAGAAGTTATTATACATATTATTTAATGCTACTATCATAATTACTTTTTTATTTTCATTAATATTGTTATTATTAGTATCATTATTATTTAAATAGACACGGATTTTGATTAGAATGAGGGTCCGTCTTACCAATTATTTTATTTTATTTTTACGGTATACTAATTTCCACGACGTCGGCCTCTCGCTTTAATATTAGTCCATTCATTCGATAATACATCAGAGTAACCACAGCTGTAGTATTTCTACGCTAATGTCCGCTAAGGAATGATTATCAAACGCCAGTGATAGCAATTATGCGTGACTAATTTTAACATCATTCGAAATAAGTATTGGAGATAGCTGTTATTACTTCACGATAATCACAATCGTTGTCAATGACCTTCGATGACAGGATGCTAGGAAAACTTTAGATTAATCAATCACGACAATCACCAAGGTTATTTTTTACACCGGTTGTAGGATTAAATGGAAAATTCTTATTTTAACGTAATCTTACAAGCGTTACTTTTCCGGTCCTATACAGCAGAGGAATCCTACTCTCTACAGGATCTCCACAGTGATTTTATCATGTTCGTTCGAAATCATTCAACATTTCACATCACGTATTGATCTCTTACTGTTAAATTGTTCTTCTTTAGATTGCCCGGAGCTTCTCTCCGGACAGGGGCTTTTTGACGATGCGTCTAGCCCCTAGAGTTAAATTGTTACGATTGAAGCACTAACAGAATAAGTCTTTAGTTTCCTCTTGAAAGCCATAATATCTTTAATCATCCGAATGTCACATGGGAGCTTATCTTGAGGGTTAAAGATTTGTTATTTATAATGGTTATAGGAGGATACTTTAACACTAATTGTATCCAAAAAAAAAAAATGTAGTTTTTTACGTCACTCACGGCAGTTAAGAGTCGTCTTTCAAGCGTGTCTTAACATAAAAGGAGATAATTACAAATATACAAGAGTAACAACAATAAAGATTATAATATGTGCCTTAGATGACCGCGAAGGTAGCAGCAGTAGGGGATTCAGCGTTATGAAGCTTCATCTGTGGTGGATAACGGGGGAGGGTGGGCTGTGGCACCCTAGCAGTACCAGCCGAACTCGGTTGAGTCCCTTGTCAGGCTGGGAGGAACGTAGAGAGGATAGGTCCTCCCCCCCCCCCCTTTTTTTTTTTTTTTTTTTTTTTTTTTTTTTTTTTTTTTTTTTTTTTTTTTTTTTGAATGTCGGTTACCCCCCAAAATTGGTATACGTATGTATGTGAGATTTATAATAAAATAAAAGTGATGTAACATTAGGCTGGCCTTGAAATTGCCGTTCGATCATTACATGGAGTATATGATATAAACGCTTTTTTTCAAAGGAAATTTACGGGTTCGCCCTTTACATTGGGTCTTCCTTAACACGATATTATACGGTATATTACGCCAATTCATTTAAAGCTTGGACCTGTTCCGCTATCCAGAATTGTAAAGCTGCGGTTAAATTAATTGGTAGGTTACCTCATCCCAGTCTTAATAGTTAAGGATTTTCCCAGAATCAGGACGCTCTTAGTGCAGATCAAAATGTGCTAGGGTTGGTCAGATCAGTTTGGTAGATTTTCGATAGATTTTTAGCATTACATTTGGATTTAAGAAAAATATTTGGCTGTTTTCTTACGCAAAATTATAATATTAGAATTACGATTGGAATAAAAAATTTATTACGTCGTTTTCTTATGCGAAATTAAAATATCAGCATTACGTTTGGATTAGAAAAATTATTTTGCTGTTTTCTTACTTTTTATTTTGTTTTATTTCGCATAATGCATTTATTTTTCCTATTTTTGTTGCTTTTCATAACGGCAGTTTTCGTTTTTCAGACCATAGAGAATCAAGAGGAAGTAGACGTTCCTGAACAGGTAAATTTCTTGTATTACTTTAAACTAAACAGGTGATGGTTTGGTTAACCTTATTTCCGGGAAAATGTTTTTGGTAAAAGCTTGATTTAATCAATTTGGTGATTTTCAAACAACAGAAAATGGTTTTGGTGGCCGATGTGGTAACGTTCCTGACTGGTGAAAGCCAGACTTGGGTTCGAGTCCCTCTCGAACTCGTTAGTTTCTTTGGCCGCTGCAACCTCGCCATCCTTGTGAGCTATTTAAAGGGGGGGGGGTGTTAGTGTTGGACTGTATGTCTATCTGCTGAGTCATCAGCAATCATTGCCTGACCCTCTTTGGTCTTAGCTTGGGTGGAGAACGGTTTTGGGCGCTGATCATAATATATGGTCTGTTTAGGGCATTGTCCTGCTTGATAGGCCAATGTCACTGTTCCTTGCCTCAGCCAGTCATGAGTGGCCTTTAAACCTTAAAACTATTTCAGAGTATTGCAATGTTTTTTCCTAGGAAAATTTATGAATTTCGGAAGTATGAAGAAAGATAAGCATGACATTAAAAAATCTGAAGGATCATCACCTTAAAAAGTTCAAATAGCTTTTCTATTCAGGTTTTGAAAATGGTTTCTTTTGGAATTATGTTTCGACTTTTCTGGAGAGGGTAATTGGTGAAGGTTATAACAAAGGTCCTTTAGATGCATAATGTTTTTGAAATATCTTATTTTAATTGTTCATTACTTCTTATATCGTTAATTTATTTCCTTTTTTCCTTTTCTCTTTGGGCTATTTTTCTCTGTTGGAGCTCTTTTGCTTATAGCATCTTGCTTTTCCAACTAAGGTTGTGGCTTAGATACTACTACTACTACTACTACTGCTCTACTACTACTACTACTAATAATAATAATAATAATAATAATAATAATAATAATAATAATAATAATAATAATAATAATAACTATTTATCAGGAAACTGTTTGGTGAAGGCTGGAATGGGGATTTGCTGGAAATTGGTTGGTGGAAGATTAGGTAAAAAATGTTAGTAATTTTTTATGAAAAATATACTGTTCTCTGCTGTATTTCAGTCAAATACAGGCCACCGTAATTTTTACCTTTTGTTATTATCTTTTACGGGTTGGTGACCGTAATATCACTCCTTTACGTCAATATTATTCGTTTTTAAAACGGTAAATACTTGGCAACATTCTTTCCAGGATTTTTACTATTTTTACGCAAATTTTTAACAGTTTACGTAGAATCCTGGACCCAAGGACAGATCAGGATAGGATGAGACAAGTTGAGATGAATTTCAGTTACAATTCGAAGGTTTAAGTTTTACAGCTTATGGAGAAATGTGTATTTTTATTTTGTTTGCAACTGCAATTTTTTCTTTTCCTACTTTCAATTTTCTTTTGTAAATCCAATATTTCGTTCTATTTTTCAGACCATAGACAACCAAGAGGAAGTAAACGTTATTAAAAAGGTAAATTAATTCAACTCGTTACTAACAGGCTTTCGGAAAAGTTAATTGGTGAAAGTTGAATTACATTTTGAGGGGGAAACGATACTTGGTGAAGGGTTGATTGAAGCTTGAAATGTTCACTAATCGTAAATTGGTGAAGGTCGAAGTTACGTGCTTTTAAGAAATCAGTATAATGAAGGGATGTGATTTTTCTGAGTATGGTGGGTGGTGAAGGATTGTGTTGCTGTTAATCAAAAGAGTGATTGGTGAAGGATTATGTTACTTCGGAAGTGTGTGATTGGTGAAGGATTGTGTTTCTCATATATATTCATATAAGCCCTATATTATAGACTTCATAATATCTGGATTCTCTCTACCTCGTGATCTGAGACCCAGGATATTAAGAGGTGTATAATATATGGATATATTTATGTATATATATACACACATATGGTTGCATGTGTGTGTGTGTGTGTGTAATATGATAAAGGTTGACCATAAAATCAAAAAGTAATATCGGTATTATAACAGAAACCAAAGGGGAATATGGCGTAAATGTGAACTTGAACTTTTCGGTCCAAATAACTACTCCACTGTTTTAACATCATGATGAGAATTGACTTTTTCTCAAGCCTGGATTTGCATCGAGGTATAAAGGTCAGAGTTCAACCCTCGCTGCTGCTATTTTTTTTTTTTTTTTTTTTTTTTTTTTTTTTTTTTTTTTTTTTTTTAAAGGAAATTTTGGTGTTCGCCCATTACTTGGGTCTTCCTTTACGGTACATTACGCCAATTCATTTAAAGCTTGGACCTGTTTCCGCAATCTCCTATCCAGAATTGTAAAGCTGCGGTTAAATTAATTGGTAGGTTACCTCATCTCAGTCTTAATAGTTAAGGATTTTCCCAGAATCTGGACGGGATGCTTTTAGTGCAGATCAAAATGTGGTAGGGTTGGTCAGACCGGTTTGGTAGAATTTAGATAAAATTTTAGCATTACGTTTGGATTAAAAAAAAGAATTTTGCTGTTTTATTTCGCAAAATTAAAATATCAGCATTACGTTTGGATTTGAACAAAATATTTTGCTGTTTTCTTACGCAAAATTAAAATTAGCAGCATTGCGTTTGGATTTGGGATAATTTTTTTTGCTGTTTTCTTACGCAAATTGATATATCAGCATTAAGTTTGGATTAAAAAAAAAATATTTATTTTCCTGTTTTCTTACGCAAAGTTAAAATAGCTGCATTAAATTAGGATTAAAAAAAATATATATTTTGTTGTTTTCTTACGCAAAATTAAAATGTTAGCATCACGTTTTAGAAAAAATAACTTTTTTATTTTCATGTTTTATTCCGCAAAATGCAATTTTTTTTCCTATTTTAGTTTCATAACGGCAGTTTTCGTTTTTCAGACCATAGAAAATCAAGAGGAAGTAGACGTTCCTGAACAGGTAAATTGCTTGTATTTCCTTAAACTAAACAGGTGATGGTTTGGTTAACCTTATTTCCGGGAAAAGGTCTTTGGTAAAAGCTTGATTTAATCAAGTTGGTGATTTTTAAGCAACAGAAAATGGTTGTGGTGGCCGATGTGGTAACGTCCCTGACTGGTGAAAGCCAGACTGGAGTTCGAGTCCCTCTCGAACTCGTTAGTTTCTTTGGTCGCTGCAACCTCACCATCCTTGTGTGCTAATTAGGGGGGGGGTTGGATTAGCCTGTATGTCTATCTGCTGAGTCATCAGCAATCATTGCCTGACCCTCTTTGGTCTTAGCTTGGGTGGAGAACGGGCTTGGGCGCTGATCATAATATATGGTCTGTTTAGGGCATTGTCCTGCTTGATAGGCCAATGTCACTGTTCCTTTCCTCAGCCATCCATGAGTGGCCTTTAAACCTTAAAACTATTTCTGAGTGCAATGTTTTGTTTTTTCTTAGGAAAATAGATGAATTTTGGAAATATGAAGAAAGATAAGCATGAAATTAAAAAATCTGAATGATCATCGCCTTAAGAAGTTCAAATAGCTTTTCTATTCAGCTTCTGAAAATGGTTTCTTTTGGAATTAAGTTTTGGCTTTTCTGGATAGGGTAATTGGTGAAGGTTATAACCAAGGTCTTTTAAATGTATGTTTTTGAAATATTTTATTTTGATTGTTCATTACTTCTTATATCTTTTATTTATTTCCTTATTTCCTTTCCTCTTTGGGCTATTTTTCCATGTTGGATCCCCTGGACTTATAGCATCTTGCTTTTCCATCTAAGGTTGTGGCTTACATACTACTACTACTACAACTACTACTACTACTACTACTACTACTACTACTAATAATAATAATAATAATAATAATAATAATAATAATAATAATAATAATAATAATAATGATAATAACTATTTATCAGGAAACTGTTTGGTGAAGGCTGGAATGGGGATTTTCTGGAAATTGTTTGGTGGAAAATTAGTTTAAAAATTTTAGTAATTTTTATAAAAGAATATACTGTTCTCTGCCGTATTTCAGTCAAATATAGGCTACCGTAATTTTTACCCTTTTGTTATTATCTTTTACGGGTTGGTGACCGTAATATCACTCCTTTACGTCAATATTATCCGTTTTTAAAACGGTAAATACTTGGCAACATTTATTCCAGGATTTTTACCATTTTTACGGCAATTTTTTAACAGTTTACGTAGAATCCTGGACCCAAGAGTAGATGAGGATAGGATGACACAAGTTAAGATGAATTTCAGTTACAATTCGAAGTTTTAAGTTTTACAGTTCTTGGAGAAATATGTATTTTTATTTTGTTTACAACTGCAATTTTTCTTTTCCTAATTTCAATTTTCTTTGGTAAAAATTTCAGTTACAATTCGAAGTTTTCAGTTTTACAGCTTATGGAGAAATAATTATTTTGTTTGCAACTGCAATTTATCTTTTCCTAATTTCAATTTTTCTTTTGTAAATTCAATATTTCGTTTTATTTTTCAGACCATAGACAACCAAGAGGAAGTAAACGTTATTAAAAAGGTAAATTAAATTGTGCTCGTTACTAACAGGCTTTCTGGAAAGTTAATTGGTGAAAGTTAAATTACATTTTGAGGGGGAAACTATACTTGGTGAAGGGTTGATTGAAGCTTGAAATGTTCACTAATCGTAAATTGGTGAAGGTCTAAGTTACGTGCTTGAAAGAAGTCAGTATATTGAAGGGCTGTGATTTTTTTTAGTATGGTGGGTGGTGAAGGATTGTGTTGCTGTTATTCAAGAGGGATTGGTGAAGGATTGTGTTGCTGTTATTCAAGAGAGATTGGTGAAGGATTGTGTTGCTGTTATTCAAGAGGGATTGGTGAAGGATTGTGTTGCTGTTATTCAAGAGGGATTGGTGAAGGATTGTGTTGCTGTTATTCAAGAGGGATTGGTGAAGGATTGTGATGCTGTTATTCAAGAGGGATTGGTGAAGGATTGTGTTGCTGTTATTCAAAAGAGGGATTGGTGAAGGATTATGTGGCTTCAGAAGTGTGTGATTGTGATTGGTGAAGGATTGTGTTACTGTTATTCAAAAGCGGTTGGTGAAGGATTATGTGGCTTCATAAGTGTGTGACTGTGGTTGATGAAGGATTATGTTGCTGTTGATCAAAAGAGTGATTGGTGAAGGATTATGTTGCTTCTGAAGTGTGTGATTGGTGAAGGATTATGTTACTGTTATTCAAAAGTGATTGGTGAAGGATTATGTTGCTTCTGAAGTGTGTGATTGGTGAAGGATTATGTTACTGGTATTCAAAAGGGATTGGTGAAGGATTATGTTGCTTCATAAGTATGTGACTGTGGTTGATGAAGGATTATGTTGCTGTTAATCAAAAGAGTGATTGGTGAAGAATTATGCTGCTTCGAAGTGTGTGATTGTGATTGGTGAAGGATTATGTTACTGTTATTCAAAAGTGATTGGTAAAGGATTATGTTGCTTCAGAAGTGTATGAATGTGATTGGGGAAGGATTATGTTACTGTTATTCAAAAGTGATTGGTGAAGGATTATGTTGCTTCAGAAATGTATGATTGTGATTGGGGAAGGATTATGTTACTGTTATTCAAAAGTGATTGGTGAAGGATTATGTTACTGTTATTCAAAAGCGATTGGTGAAGGATTATGTGGCTTCATAAGTGTGTGACTGTGGTTGATGAAGGATTATGTTGCTGTTAATAAAAAGAGTGATTGGTGAAGGATTATGCTGCTTCAGAAGTGTGTGATTGTGATTGGTGACGGATTAAGTTACTGTTATTCAAAAGTGATTGGTGAAGGATTATGTTGCTTCAGAAATGTGTGGTGAAGGATTATGCTGCTTCAGACGTGTGTGATTGGCGAATGATTATGTTGCTTCAGATGTGTTTGATTGGTGAACGATTGTGTTACTTCACAAAAATGCGATTGGTGAAGGATTATGTTGCTGTTACTCAAAAGAGGGATTAATGAAGAATTATGATATTCAAAAGTGTGAGATTGGTGAAGGGATGTGTGTCTGTTATTCGAAAGGGTGATTGTTGAAGATTATGTTGGTGTTATTCAAAAGAGTGATTGATGAAGGATTAGGAAAATTGTCGTTATGGCATCATGGAGCCAGTTAGCAAAGGAAGAGTTCAGATTTTTTTTTTTTTTTTTTTTTTTTTTTTTTTTTTTACTGAATTGATGAAGAGTTAGGTCACGAATTTCCATTAACGGTGGTTAGCGATGATTTGAATTACGCTTTTCAACAAATGGGAGTAATGAATGATAAGGGTTCTGTTATTTTTTAGGAAACAAGAATTGCTAAAGGTTGAATAATGCTAATACTTTGAGAAACATCTTCAGTTCTTTTGTTTGAGAAAGTTTTTCGTAGAAAACGCATTCAAAGGATGATCCTGAGTTTATTTCTAGGCGTAATTAGGAACATTTGTATTACAGCTTTCTCTTGAAAAGAATAGTGCAAATAAGTTACAAATCATTGAATTGGAGTTTCTATTATTATCATCATCATCATCATCATCATCATCTTATTATTATTATTATTATTATTATTATTATTATTGTTATTATTATTATTATTATTATTATTATTATTATTAAAATAAACGTAGATTGTATTTTACTGGAAAAGTTCTGGTCAGTTACTATGCCATTGTATACTCATTTCCAGATTTAGTGTATCCAGCACATAATGCATTTATACACGTGTCTTCATTTAATTTATAATCTAACTCTCATTTAGTTATATTACTACTACTACTACTACTACTACTACTACTACTACTACTACTACTACTACTACTACTACTACTACTACTGATAATAATAATAATAACTATATATCAGGAAACTGTTTGGTGAAGGCTGGAATGGGGATTTTCTGGAAATTGGTTGGTGGAAGATTAGGTTAAAAATTTTAGTAATTTTTATAAAAAATATCTTGTTCTCTGCCGTATTTCAGTCAAATACAGGCCACCGTAATTTTTACCTTTTGTTATTATCTTTTACGGGTTGGTGACCGTAATATCACTCCTTTACGTCAATATTATCCGTTTTTAAAACGGTAAATACTTGGCAACATTCTTTCCAGGATTTTTACTATTTTTACGGCAAGTTTTTAACAGTTTATGTAGAATCCTGGACCCAAAAGTAGATCAGGATAGAATGAGATAAGTTAGGATGAATTTCAGTTAAAATTCGGAGTTTTAAGTTTTACAGCTTATGGAGAAATAATTATTTTGTTTGCAACTGCAATTTTTCTTTTCTTAATTTCAATTTTCTTTTGTAACTTCAGTATTTCGTTTTATTTTTCAGACCATAGACAACCAAGAAGAAGTAAACGTTATTAAAAAGGTAAATTAATTGAACTCGTTACTAACAGGCTTTCTGGAAAGTTAATTGGTGAAAGTTAAATTACATTTTGAGGGGAAACGATACTTGGTGAAGGGTTGATTGAAGCTTGAAATGTTCACTGATCGTAAATTGGTGAAGGTCTAAGTTAAGTGCTTAAAAGAAGTCAGTATAATGAAGGGTTATGATTTTTTCTGAGTATGGTGGTTGGTGATGGATTGTGTTGCTGTTATTCAAGAGGGATTGGTGAAGGATTATGTTGCTTCTGAAGTGTGATTGGTGAAGGATTATGTTACTGTCATTCAAAAGTGATTGGTGAAGGATTATGTTGCTTCTGAAGTGTGTGATTGGTGAAGGATTATGTTACTGTTATTCAAAAGTGATTGGTGAAGGATTATGTTGCTTCTGAAGTGTGTGATTGGTGAAGGATTATGTTACTGTAATTCATAAGTGATTGGTGAAGGATTATGTTGCTTCTGAAGTGTGTGATTGGTGAAGGATTATGTTACTGTTATTCAAAAGTGATTGGTAAAGGATTATGTGGCTTCATAAGTGTGTGACTGTGGTTGATGAAGGATTATGTTGATGTTAATCAAAAGAGTGATTGGTGAAGGATTATGCTGCTTCAGAAGTGTGTGATTGTGATTGGTGAAGGATTATGTTGCTTCAGAAGTGTGTGGTGAAGGATTATGTTGCTTCAGAAGTGTGTGGTGAAGGATTATGCTGCTTCAGACGTGTGTGATTGGTGAACGATTGTGTTGCTTCAGAAAAATGCGATTGGTGAAGGATTGTGTTGCTGTTACTCAAAAGAGGGATTAATGAAGAATTATGATATTCAAAAGTGAGAGATTGGTGAAGGGTTGTGTGTGTGTTATTCAA
Organism: Palaemon carinicauda; assembly: GCF_036898095.1. NCBI lineage: Eukaryota > Metazoa > Arthropoda > Malacostraca > Decapoda > Palaemonidae > Palaemon > Palaemon carinicauda. The sequence continues at coordinate 11,291,173 of NC_090751.1, forward strand.
AAGGGTGATTGTTGAAGATTTTGTCGGTGTTAATCAAAAGAGTGGTTGATGAAGGATTAGGAAAATTGTCGTTATGGCATCATGGAGCCAGTTAGCAAAGGACGAGTTGAGTTTTTTTTTTTTTTTTTTTTTTTTTTTTTTTTTTTTTTTTTTTTTTTTTTTTTTTTTTTTTTTTTTTTTTTTTTACTGAATTGATGAAGAGTTAGGTCACGAATTTCCATTAACGGTGGTTGTAGATGATTTGAATTACGTTTTTCAACAAATGGGAGTAATGAATGATAAGGGTTCTGTTATTTTTTAGGAAACAAGGATTGCTAAAGGTTGAATAATGCTAATACTTTGAGAAACATCAGTTCTTTTGTTTGAGAAAGTTTTTCGTAGAAAACGCATTCAAAGAATGATCCTGAATTTATTTCTAGGGGTAATTATGAAAATATGTGTTACAGCTTTCTCTTGAAAATAATGGCTATTGTTGCAAGTAAGTTAAAGAAACATTTAATTATTATTATTATTATTATTATTATTATTATTATTATTTGCCATTGTATACTCATTTCCAAGCTTACTTACTTTTTCCAGCTTTAATTTGCAGAATGTTGCTTTTGCAATGCACTAGCGAAAGCACACAATGCGTTTAAACACGCGTCTTCACTTAATTTATGATCTAAGATTCATCGAGTTATGTTATTATTATTATTATTATTATTATTATTATTATTATTATTATTACTAGCTAAATTACAACCTTCGTTGACAAAGCAGGATGCTATAAGCCCAAGGGCTTCATCAAGGCAAAATAGTCCAGTGAGGAAAAGAAACAAGGAAGTAAATAAACTAAGTAATAAACAATTAAAATAACTCATTTTAAGAACAGTAAAAACATTGAAATATATCTTTCATATATAAACTATGAAAAAACAAGACTTCATCAAGGCAAAATAGTCCAGTGAGGAAAGGTAACAAGGAAGTAAATAAACTCTTAAGTAATGAACAATTAAAATAACTCATTTTAAAAACAGTAAAAAACATTAAGATAAATCTTTCATATATAAACTATAAAAATGAAAACAAAGATAAAGAGAAATAAGAATAAAACATTGTGCCCGAGTGTACCCTCAAGCACATGGACTTAGGAGACGGGTTTTTATACCTCTGTTTTATCGCATGTAATAAATCTTTCATATATAAACTATAAAATGAAAATAAAGATAAAGAGAAATAAGAATAAAACAGTGTGCCCGAGTGTACCCTCAAGCACATGGACTTAGGAGAGGGGTTTTTATACCTCTGTTTTATCGCATGTAATAAATCTTTCATATATAAACTATAAAATGAAAATAAAGATAAAGAGAAATAAGAATAAAACAGTGTGCCCGAGTGTACCCTCAAGCACATGGACTTAGGAGAGGGGTTTTTATACCTCTGTTTTATCGCATGTAATAAATCTTTCATATATAAACTATAAAATGAAAATAAAGATAAAGAGAAATAAGAATAAAACAGTGTGCCCGAGTGTACCCTCAAGCACATGGACTTAGGAGAGGGGTTTTTATACCTCTGTTTTATCGCATGTAATAAATCTTTCATATATAAACTATAAAATGAAAATAAAGATAAAGAGAAATAAGAATAAAACAGTGTGCCCGAGTGTACCCTCAAGCACATGGACTTAGGAGACGGGTTTTTATACCTCTGTTTTATCGCATGTAATAAATCTTTCATATATAAACTATAAAATGAAAATAAAGATAAAGAGAAATAAGAATAAAACAGTGTGCCCGAGTGTACCTTCAAGCACATGGACTTAGGAGAAGGGTTTTTATACCCGTGTTTTATCGCATGTTCGCATAATGCAGTATCTGGGGGACTTTACTTCCTCAGGAGACACGACACAAGGTGACGCGATTATATATAATTTATGCAGTTGGGATATTTCCTTCAGTTATTAGTCACGAGCATTTATCAACATCTAAGGAGGAGTTTGACAGTTTGACCTTGAACGCTTTGATAATGGAGAAAGGGTTCCCTGGTCAGTCAGGTCATTCTTTATAATTTGGGTCAATTGAAGTCTTGGGAGATTATTCATTGCGTTCTCTTAGTTGGTTTTTCATGGTTTTACTTCCTCTGTTTTCATTAAATTCATTGGTTTAATGCTATTTTATGTTCTGGTCTTCGTTAAAGGGATTATCATGTATATAGGGATATTTTAGAAACAATTTAGTAATGAAAACACACACAGGTGTGTGTGTATATATATATATGTATATATATATATATATATATATATATATATATATATATATATATATATATATATATATATATATATATATATAGATAGATAGATAGATAGATAGATAGGATAATTTTGCACATTTATACGTGTTTCTCATAGATATTCATATAAACCATATATTATAGACCCAATTCTCTCTACCTCGGGATCAGAGACCCAAGATATTAAGAGGTGTATAATATATGGCTTATATATATATATATATATATATATATATATATATATATATATATATATATATATATATATATATATATATATATATATATATATATATATATAAATTATATATATATACATACATATATATATGTGTGTGTGAGTGTGTGTAATATGATATAGGTTAACCATAAAACCAAAAAGTAATATCGGTATTATAACAGAAACCAAAAAGGGAATATGTCGTTATACATGAACTTAAACTTTTCAGTCCAAATACCTACTCCACTGTTTTAACATCATCATGAGACTTGACTTTTTCTCAAGCCTGGATTCGCATCGAGGTATAAAGGTCAGAGTTTAACCCTCGCTGCTTTCCATTGTCAATCAGGTGATGTTTATTGCAGCGAACGATGTGTATATCCTACTTACTGGACAGTGCGAAGAACATGTTTGTTGGATATTCGCGAGACTTTCTAGTTTACTTTGGTGTGTGTGTGTATTTTTTTTATTTATTTATTTCAATGATATTTAAATGGCCAAATCACTAATTCAATCTGGTTAGTTAAGAAGGTACGTAGTGATTCATTCTTCATACTTTTTTTTATATTATTATTTTTTTTTCATATTTTTTTTTTTTTTTGCTTCCATGAAATATATATAACGTAAATCAATAATTCAATCTGGTAGATTATGAAGGTATGTAGTGATTCATTCTTCATACTTTTATTTTCATAATTTTTTTTTTTTTTTTTTTTGCTTCCATGAAATTTATATAACGTAAATCAATAATTTAATCTGGTAGGTTATGAAGCGACGTAGTGACTCATTCTTCTTACATCTGTAGTTAATGAAGCGGTTTTCATGAGAAAATTATTGCATTTATATTAACTCCAGAAAAGGCGCTGGAAACACTTTAGACTTTTCATACACGCTACAACGTTAACCGTCGTTATAAATTAGAATTATGTTATCTTAATTTTCGTCGCTAAAAGTTTAGCTTTACAGCTCTCTAGGCACCATTAAAATGCTACCCCTCCGCTTTAATAATTATTCGAGTTTTATAAGATCATGCAAGTTTCGTAAAATTCTATAATACATATTAAAGCAGGGGGAACAAGAGTCTCTTTCCATTAGAATAAGTAAATATTTGTTGTACTTTTCACGAATACCGACTTTATGATATTCTCTGCTAAAATGTTCATTCTTCCATCTTGATGTCTAATTCTTAAGTTTTACTTCATAGGGCATCTGAGGGTACACCCCCCCCCCCCCCCAATAGTAGATACCCGACGCTGAATTATTTTCCTAGCCTTGAATTGCTTTCCCGACAGTGAATTACTTTATTAGCGCTGAATTACTTTCCCGGTGCTGAATTACTTTACTAGTGCTGAATTACTTTCCAGGCCCTGAATTACTTTATCGGTGCTGAATTACTTTCCCGGTGCTGAATTACTTTCTTTGCCCTGAAATACTTTCCCGGTCCTGAATCCCTTTCCCGGCGCTGAATTACTTTCCCTCCCTGAATTGATTTATCGGCGCCGAATTACTTTTCCTGTCCCAGTGCTAAGCCATATAGCCAAATAAATATATCAAATATGGAAGTTGGAATTTTGTTCCGTCTGGTCTGTCATACAGAAAGGCCCATTCCCAGACCCGTTTTCAAGCCCGGTTATAACCAATTATAATTCTAATTTTATTTATCATTAAATAGTTTTATAATTTCAGCAGCCAAGGCCAAAAATAACCTCTACTAAAATGGTTACCAAGAAATATGTCCAGCCAAAAATTCTGTCCTATTTGAATAAGTGGAAATTCCGCCGCCACCCCCATCCCTTTTTAAAGCCACATTTGCACCAATTCCTACTTGGATAGAAAAGGTGTTTATTGCTGAACTTTTTCTTTTTTTTTCCTGCGTCTAAATGCGATAGGAGAAACTTGGGACCCTTTTGAATGTTGCTCATTTGAATGAGATTTTGTGTCTTTTATGAAAGTAGTTGAGGCAGCCAAAGAAAGGGTCGGAGAAAAGTTGGGATGGAGACACTGCCCGATTTGTAACCAGGGGTTAAACTTTTAAGGTAATTACCTTAGTTTGAGGTAATTTGCATTGTTTCAAGGGATTTTTTAAGGAAATTCTAAGGTAATTTCGGGTTTACTAGCTTGAAATTTAAGGAAATTGGAAGAGTTTTGCTAATCTAAGGTAAAAAGCATCAGCGTCTATGGTAATGGCAACATGCGCAAGTTTAAACCCTGTTGATAACTCTCTTCTCTTTCCTGTTTCATTTGTTTGGCTCTTTTTCCTTCTAACATTCATCCTTTACCCTTTAGAGGTAGTGAGACCCGAAGGTGTACTCTTACTGTTTTCGTTCAAAATTTAAGCTGTGGGGTTGCGAACCCCACAGCTTGAGCCTTTTGGATCCGTTAATCCTGCATGTCACCTATTCCAGTACTGACCAAACCCGAAGTCTGTGTATTGGCACACATACACAAACACGCGTACTCACACACACACACACACACACACACACACACATATATATATATATATATATATATATATATATAATGATGAAAAAGGGTATTATAAACTTAAATATGCAAACTTTCAAAATATCATTCCTTTCAATTTCGTAATGGAAGAAAATGTCATGTTATAAAATTGCATTTTTTTTACTTCCTGTTTTCGCATTTCAAAGGACTTAGAGCCAGTATTATGAAGGAGGGAAATCGAACCTCTTTTTAGTCCGTCTGTCATTTTTCTTGAGGCGCCCCCCCCCCCCCCCCCATCATTCCCCCCTCGCCGTTTTCTCTTCCGTAACAAAGGAGGGCAGGGGGATTTGCCCCCCTTCCCTGCGCTCATTGAAAGTCACCCATGCTGAAGTTCTCGCTTGTCGGTGTTTTTTGCTCCTGCAGATTCGGCTTTTTGTTATCCTGCCTTTTATGTAGTTGTATATAGATATGCGTCATCTTGCACGTGGGCCTTTGAAGACGCTCACGTGTTTTATTTGCTTTGAGTTTCTCCTTCTTATAATTAATGGTCGTCATATTTTCCATTTTATACTCAACGCAGCGGGAAATGGTCGATAGGAGATGGCATCTGGTTTTAAACGGACCCCCCCCCCCTCGTGAATTGTCTCTACAAATCACCAGAAATGCATAACATACCACCCAAAGTCAGGTTCAATTCTCAATAAGTATTGAGTTTCTCCTTATGGTTAATGGTCATCATATTTTCCATTTTATACTAAACGCAGCGAGAAATGGCCGATAGGGGATGGGACCTGGTTTTAAACGGATTCCCCCACTCATGCCACTTCGCAAATCACCAGAAATACTTGACATACCACCCAAAGTCAGGTTCAATTCTCAAAAAGCGCTTTAAAACGTAATTGCTTATTGATATAGATTCCAATCTCAATTTTTGTTAGCAGTAAAGGACTTAAATGTTAGCAGGCTAATTTTTTAACCTTGGGCTGGCGTTAGATTTAGATTCTAACCTTAACTAGAGTATATATAAAATACGTATAATACCACCCATACGCAATAAAAAGAGGCACCAAATATTCAGAATACCTTCCTTACGTGGAGTCGGGTTCCAATCTCAATCAGGATAACAATCAAACGCTCCAATGAATAACTAATCGTGGGTTTAGTTTCCAATCAGAGTAGCAATAAAAGGTTTAGGATGCCAATCGCTGATGATTTATGTGGTCTAAATCTCTTCGTCCTTGGCAAGGTCATGATGATTATTGTCATTCAGAGAGGATTTTTTTATCCTAAGTCCGTGACCTCTTCTGGATCTGGAAGGTCATGGACACCGAATTATTCATTTGACTAGACGCTTTTATCCCATTCAGAATTGAAATCGCTTCGTTTTGTCTTAATGAAATTGCGTCTCTTGCATTTTCATCTGCTCAAGACTTCGAGTTAGATATTACTGAATTAATCAGCTCTTTCTGCCGTATTTTAAAAATCTGGGTAAGGAATTTTAATCTTTTACGCAGCTCTCTTCTTTTTTGAACACACACTGGGAGGTATTCATAAAAATGAAGGATATCCTTGTAAGCATAAGGTAGAATTTTAAGGTAATTCTCTGAAGCAAAAGGTAGAAGTATAAGCAAATCTTTCTTTCCATATTCATAATGATTACCTTTTACTTGCGAGTATATCCTCCAAGCAGAAGTAAAAGGTTTACTCGTGTTTGGGGAGTGCTTAGCATACATGTTGGAACTTTTTCATTTGTGCTGTCAAGATAAGAAAGAGTTTAGTATTTATAATACGTATTTAATGCCCTGTTTTTACTTGTATTTAATTAAGTTTACGCATCAGAAAGAACACAGACGCCATCGCGCCTTCCCCAAAGCCTCGCTGGCGAAATCTATCCCCCACCCCTTGCATTAAAAGTTCTTTGACCTCCTTTTAGCTCCCCCACCGCTTGCATTAAAAGTTCTTTGACCTCTTTTTAGCTCCCCCACCCCTTGCATTAAAAGTACTTTGACCTCTTTTTAGCTCCCCCACCCCTTGCATTAGAAGTTCTTTGACCTCTTTTTAGCTCCCACACCCCTTGCATTAGAAGTGCTTTGACCTCTTTTTAGCTCCCCCACCCCTTGCATTAGAAGTTCTTTGACCTCTTTTTAGCTCCCACACCCCTTGCATTAGGAGTTCTTTGACCTCTTTTTAGCTCCCACACCCCTTGCATTAGAAGATCTTTGACCTCTTTTTAGCTCCCACACCCCTTGCATTAGAAGTTCTTTGACCTCCTTTTAGCTCCCAGACCCCTTGCATTAGAAGTTCTTTGACCTCTTTTTAGCTTCCCCACCCCTTGCATTAGAAGTTCTTTGACCTCTTTTTAGCTCCCACACCTCTAGCATTAGAAATACTTTGACCTCTTTTTAGCTCCCACACACCTTGCATTAGAAGTTCTTTGACCTCTTTTTAGCTCCCCCACCCCTTGCATTAGAAGTTCTTTGACCTCTTTGTAGCTCCCCAACCCCTTGCATTAGAAGTTCTTTGACCTCTTTTTAGCTCCCACACCCCTTGCATTAGAAGTTCTTTGACCTCTTTTTAGCTCCCACACCCCTTGCATTAGACGTTCTTTGACCTCTTTTCAGCTCCCTTACCTCAAGCATTAGAAGTTCTTTGACCTCTTTTTAGCTCCCCCACCCCTTGCATTAGAAGTTCTTTGACCTCTTTTTAGCTCCCACACCTCTAGCATTAGAGGTTCTTTGACCTCTTTTTAGCTCCCACACCTCTAGCATTAGAAGTTTTTCTACCTCTTTTTAGCTCCCACACCTCTAGCATTAGAAGTTCTTTGACCTCTTTTTAGCTCCCACACCTTTAGCATTAGAAGTTTTTTGACTTCTTTTTAGCTCCCACACCTCTAGCATTAGAAGTTCTTTGACCTCTTTAGCTCCCACACCTCTAGCATTAGAAGTTCTTTGACCTCTTTTTAGCTCCCACACCTCTAGCATTAGAAGTTCTTTGACTTCTTTTTAGCTCCCACACCTCTAGCATTAGAAATTCTTTGACCTCTTTTCAGCTCCCACACCTCTAGCATTAGAAGTTCTTTTACCTCTTTTTAGCTCCCACACCTCTAGCATTAGAAGTTCTTTGACTTCTTTTTAGCTCCCACACCTCTAGCATTAGAAGTTCTTTGACCTCTTTTCAGCTCCCTTACCTCAAGCATTAGAAGTTATTTGACCTCTCTTTATAGCTCCCACACTTCTAGCATTAGAAGTTCTTTGACATATATTTCTAGGTTCCATACTTTTAGCATTAAAGGGTCTTCGATCTCTTTTTTGAGGTACCTTACTTCTAGCATTAGAGGCTTTCTATTTTTAGGTGTCTTACCTCTGGCATTAGAGGCTCCTCTTCGCTGTTCTCTCATGTCTTCTAGTTTTCAAGATGTTCTTTCATTAGATTATCTGTTTCTTTCGAGATTTCATTGTCTCTTTTCCTTAGTTCGCCAGTGTCCTTCTAGATTTCAAAAGAGATTTCAGTGCCGCGAGTCCTCACTTCGTCAGATTCCTCAGGGAAATCGAAGGCATTTATTCTTTACCTATCTGGGCAATGAGTAAAGAGATGAATACTATCGATTTCTCCGCATACACTATCATGCCAAAGTAAATGACGAGCAACATGATATATTTACCAATGTCGTCTGGATATGTCCTTACTTCAATGGCGAATTTTGGGACAATCCTGTTGAAGAACTACACGACACTCACCGTTCAGTTGAACCATTCTGCCTCCATCCTCATTCCCCGCAATCCGTTTTTGCACCGATACAAAGGCTCGTACTTTTTCCAAGAGTCTCCTTTAATAAGACATCGTCGCAAAAGCCCAAGCAAAGGATCCTTCAAGGCACATACATTATGATCTTCAAAGCTCAGCTGCCAACGGAAGATTCCGTGTCTTTCTATAGGTCGGGCGATATAAAACGAACGATCGGCAACTTCGGCATCAACCAAAACCATCTGTAGTTGATGGTGTTCCGAAGACGTAACACATAATTCTTACCTGCAGCTTCCTATTCCGCCAGAACGCGATCTCTGTGAGTTAAGTGAAATCCTTCTCCCAGTCATCAACTCATTTCCTCTTACTCCTATTGACACGGAATTCCTTGGTTAGATTTCGCCAGCTACATACAGATCGTGTGAGGTGTTGCAGGCTACATTTGAAAAAATGAAGATCAGGTCTTCAGAAGGTATTTGAAGCTCGGGGAGTTGTTCAGGACTGCTCCTGGAAATTTCAGTTCTAGTCATTCAGAAATCCATGTTAAGTATACGGCTATGTCCTTTGAAGACTTTTGGAAATCCGAAACCGTTCTGAGATTCCGTTCTGGATGCATTCAGAATTCCATGCTAAGTCTATGGCTATTTCTTCTGAAGCCATTTGGAAATCTGAGAAGATTTTCTTCCGAGTTCTTTTAGGACTCGCGAATGTGAATCTCTCTCTCTCTCTCTCTCTCTCTCTCTCTCTCTCTCTCTCTCTCTCTCTCCCAAATGTACTCTTTCTACCGTGTTTTTAAAGTCCGGGTAAGTGAATGTGAATATCTATCTCTCTCTCTCTCTCTCTCTCTCTCTCTCTCTCTCTCTCTCTCTCTCTCTCTCTCTCTCTCTCTCTCAAATGAGCTGTTTCTACCGCGTTTTTAAAGTCCGGGTAAGTGAATGTGAATATCTCTCTCTCTCTCTGTCTCTGTCTCTCTCTCTCTCTCTCTCTCTCTCTCTCTCTCTCTCTCTCTCTCTCTCTCTCTCTCTCTGGAATCAGCCTTTTTACCACATTACAAAAATCTGGACAAGTAATAGTAAATCTTTTACACAGCTCCCCCCTCTCTCTCTCTCTCTCTCTCTCTCTCTCTCTCTCTCTCTCTCTCTCTCTCTCTCTCGCCTGGAAACTACCAAGGTTCGACCGTTTGTCGATATTGTGAGCAAATATCGTCCTGAAGACCGTTGGTCAAGTCGAACTTTAGCCCAACTTTGGAAAATTGAGTAAACTTCCAACATCGGCCATTTCTAGAAGATTGATTCGTCTGAAGTATTCCCGAGATTTTGGTAAATGGTTTTACAAGGTTGTTTCAACATCCATTTGTCTTTTCATGCGTTTTGGGAAAATGATTTTCTGATTGTCTCAACATCGCACAGCTGATCTGTAGTTATAAATTTGGCGTTGATTTTTACGTAATAGAGTAGTTTCGGGGAAAAAAATGCAATTTCGGACAAACAATTATGGTGGAGATGAAATTAATTCAGAAGTTATTTTTTTTTTCTTTATGTTTTTTCCACATTATACTTTCACTGCTTTTGTTACCAAACAAAGAACGAACGATTTTATTGTTCGATTCTGATAACAGTAATTTTGTGATAAACCTGAAGGAATACAAATAAAAACTATACATTTTCGTCTAGTATATCACTCACTTTAACTACAATACATTTACAAACGAGAAACCTTTACTGATTTTGAATTTCATTCATAAAGTGTTTGCTGAATGGTACTGGTAGATATAATTGCTTAAGCCTACGTGCATTTCATTGATACTTTCTGCACGCACTTCTTTATAAGATCTGTGGAAAATGGTAGTTGCCGTGGGCTAACCCATCCTACTCCAAGTGGAAATACCTTTAACCCACAGTTAAGGATGCGGGGTTGGGGTGGGTGAAGTCTACTGACTTCGCACCTCCATTGGTGCACTGTAGGATTGCCTAAGGATTTTTGCAGCGGTCCTTCGGCCGCTAGCTGCGCTGAATTCTTAGGCTTCCAACATATATCTGTTCTCGTTTCCTTTCTGCCATATTGCTGTCTAACCTCAACTTTAACTTTATATTGTACAGTTGGCTTCATTAATTCCTGTGTACTTCACGGGAAGCGAAGGAGTCTGGCAGCCGTACATTGTAGCAGACACCGCTGTGTTAAGCAAAAGAGAAAATTTTCGCTTAACAGCCCCTCGTAAATATAATAATAATATTGTTGATAATGTGTTTAAAGGCAGCGTTGCCACCAGGTTCTCTTTTTCTAAACACAGCATTACCTGCCTTAAAGGGTACCGGAATTGTGAGGCCAACTGTACCATAGAGGTTTCTTCCAATTGCACCAGGTTATTGAATGGCCTTACGGACTATGTGACCAAAATTATCTTTTTGTAGAGTGTACCGGAATGCATGAAGCCAACTGTACCTTAGAAGTTTCTTCCAATTGCACCAGGTTATTGAATGGCCTTACGGACTCCAGCGCCGGGCCATATGAGCAAAATTCATAATTCCATTTGATAAATCCAGACCATGTTCTTCGTCGACTAGATAAATCAAAGCATCAAAGAGCAAACCCACGCTAGCTTCCAGCAATACAGATTTGGAAACCTCGTGATACGTTCACGAGTGTGTGACTTGTCCTTACTGTTCAGCATTCCACCTACAACACGTTCCAGCCGAAGGTACTGGGATTTGCTTTCATATTCTTAGTGGTCCTCGCTGAAAAAATGGAGGTGAATTATTCTGCGGCTAAAACAAACTCGATGCCCGGCCTCTGTACTTTTCTGATTTAATTTTGTTTCTCTGGCTCTCCCGATACGATTTTTATAGGAATTTCCGTATTTCCTTGGGGGGGGGGGGGGGGAGAGAGAGAGAGAGAGAGAGAGAGAGAGAGAGAGAGAGAGAGAGAGAGAGAGAGAGAGAGAAATTGTCATATCGTTTCAATGACGTCAAATTTTTAAAAGATTGATAGAGTAAATGAGAGAAATTTTCATAGTTTCAATGACTTGACACTTTTAATTATATACGAAGACGCATATCTTTGATCGTGTTAATTTTTAAAGTAAGAATATTTCACATGAAAATGTATTACTTACCTTTTTTTCAAGATAAACAGAATGTGAATAATGAAGAGACTTTTACCATTCAAGCCCTTTTCTTACAATAGTGTTTGATCTAACTGCTATCGGAAAGTCGCCCTTTTTTTAAAGTGTTTGATCTAACTGCTATCGGAAAGTCGCCCTTTTTGAAAGTGTTTGATCTAACTGCTATCGGAAAGTCGCCCTTTTTGAGAGTGTTTGATCCAACTGCTATCGGAAAGTCGCCCTTTTTTAAAGTGTTTGATCTAACTGCTATCGGAAAGTCGCCCTTTTTGAAAGTGTTTGATCTAACTGCTATCGGAAAGTCGCCCTTTTTGAAAGTGTTTGATCCAACTGCTATCGGAAAGTCGCCCTTTTTGAAAGTGTTTGATCCAACTGCTATCGGAAAGTCGCCCTTTTTGAAAGTGTTTGATCCAACTGCTATCGGAAAGTCGCCCTTTTTTAAAGTGTTTGATCCCACTGCTATCGGAAAGTCGCCCTTTTTGAAAGTGTTTGATCCAACTGCTATCGGAAAGTCGCCCTTTTTTAAAGTGTTTGATCTAACTGCTATCGGAAAGTCGCCCTTTTTGAAAGTGTTTGATCTAACTGCTATCGGAAAGTCGCCCTTTTTGAAAGTGTTTGATCCAACTGCTATCGGAAAGTCGCCCTTTTTGAAAGTGTTTGATCTAACTGCTATCGGAAAGTCACCCCTTTTTTAAAGCAGTTTGATCTAACTGCTATCGGAAAGTCACCTTTTTTTAAAGTGTTTGATCTAACTGCTATCGAAAAGTCGCCCTTTTTAAAAGTGTTTGATCTAACTGCTATCGAAAAGTCGCCCTTTTTAAAAGTGTTTGATCTAACTGCTATCGGAAAGTCGCCCTTTTTTAAAGTGTTTGATCTAACTGCTATCGAAAAGTCGCCCTTTTTTAAAGTGTTTGATCTAACTGCTATCGGAAAGTCGCCCTTTTTTTAAAGTGTTTGATCTAACTGCCATCGGAAAGTCACCTTTTTTGAAAGTGTGTGATCTAACTGTCATCGGAAAGTCACCCTTTTTAAAAGTCTTTGATCTAACTGCCATCGGAAAGTCACCCCTTTTTGAAAGGTTTTGATCTAACTGCTATCGAAAAGTCACCCTTTTTGAAAGTGTTTGATCTAACTGCTATCGGAAAGTCGCCCTTTTTTAAAGTGTTTGATCCAAGTGCCATCGGGAAGTCGCCCTTTTTAAAAGTGTTTGATCTAACTGCTATCGGAAAGTCACCCCTTTTTGAAAGGTTTTGATCTAACTGCTATCGAAAAGTCGCCCTTTTTTAAAGTGTTTGATCTAACTATGGGAAAGTCGCCCTTTTTAAAGTGTTTGATCTAATTGCTATCGGAAAGTCGCCCTTTTTTAAAGTGTTTGATCCAACTGCTATCGGAGAGTCGCCCCCTTTTTTTAAAGTGTTTGATCTAACTGCTATCGGAAAGTCGCCCTTTTTTAAAGTGTTTGATCCAACTGCTATCGAAAAGTCGCCCTTTTTTAAAGTGTTTGATCTAACTATGGGAAAGTCGCCCTTTTTAAAGTGTTTGATCTAACTGCTATCGGAAAGTCGCCCTTTTTTTAAAGTGTTTGATCTAACTATAAGAAAGTCGCCCTTTTTAAAAGTGTTTGATCTAACTGCTATCGGAAAGTCTCCCATCTCAAATCCTTTTCATCAAAGGATTCCCCCCCCCCCATTCCGAAAGCCATTTCTCCTTTGTATCCCCCTACAGAAAGGCCCTTTTCGCAAACCGCCCTCTCTACAAACCCTTACCTTCCGCTCCTTAAATCCAGTCATTGACGATCATAGACCACATCAAGAGTGACAAGGGGAAGACAGGAATTATGAAAATTACAAATGACTCTATAAGGGTGAGAGAATTGAAGGAGAAAAAGAGTGAAGAGGAATTGGGAGAGAAGAGGAAAAATGTGAAGTGTTAAATAGGGGATGAGAGGAAAGAATCAAGTTGGAGGAATAAAGTGGAGTTATTAAAGCCTCCGCAAGGTATAAATGACAAGTCCTGTTTTATGTGTATATATTTATATATATAATATGTATGTATATATATATATATATATATATATATATATATATATATATATAAAATATATATGTATATATATATAATATATATATATATAATATATATATATATATATATATATTTATAATTGTGATAAAAAATGTATTCCTTTAGCATTTTATATTTATTAGTATGACAGGTCCTTTATTGTTTATATATATATATATATATATATATATATATATATATATATATATATATATATATGTATATATATATATATATATAATTGTAATAAAAGTTTATTCCTTCAGGTGTGCTATATCTCCTATTAATAATAAATGACTTACCCTTCTTCCCCCCCCCCCCCAGTGAATAGACTTTGGCTTCAAATATTACACCTTGTTGCTTTTATAAAGCAAGAAGGAATGAAACAATCAGCAATATATAAGAGGGTAAATTTGATAGTACAGAGACAAAAGTACATAACTTATCACCTGAAAAGTAAATATTTCATACACTCGTTTTTTAATTTTCGTCTTTCTGATATACATTTAATCATATACTATAGTCAATTTTTTTTAGTTAGGCAGATTTGCACCGACTCGCAGCGGTGCCCTTTTAGCTCGGAAAAGTTTTCTGATCGCTGATTGGTAGGACAAGATAATTCTAACCAATCAGCGATCAGTACAGTTTTCCGAGCTAAAAGGGCACCACTGCGAATCGGTGCAAATCTGCCTCGCTAAAAGAAATGAACTATAGAATTTTGTTTTGAAAGCTTACTTTTTTATGCATGTTCCTAAGAAATTTATGATGGTGTTAAATATAATGAATAGGGAATTTTACAAGATTTTTCTTTATCGTCGATAAATTTTCTACAACTCGCATAATTAATTGATTGATGAATAAGATAAATATAGAATTTATAATCAGTCGTTTGATCATTAAAATTTATGTAGCTCTTGCTGAAGATTATTGTTAATTGTTAATTTTTCTCTTCATATAATGATAATTTCTCTTATATAATAAAGAGAAAGTGTTTGGATATATATATATATATATATATATATATATATATATATATATATATATATATGTATATATATATATATATATATATATATATATATATATATAAATCCTCGGACAGCTAGTTAGCGTCAGGTTCCGATTTCCTTTTATGGCTTCTCGTGGCATGGTTGGTTTCGACCTGGCCTTTCATTAGAAGGGGCTAGCGTTCGATCCCAAGTATGAGGAGAAATTTATTTATATATATATATATATATATATATATATGTATATATGTATATATAAATTTGGATATATGTATATATATTTATGTATATATATATATACTGTATATATATATATATATATATATATATATATATATATATATGTATATATATATATATATATATATATAAATCCTCGGACAGCTAGTTAGCGTCAGGTTCCGATTTCCTTTTATGGCTTCTCGTGGCATGGTTGGTTTCGACCTGGCCTTTCATTAGAAGGGGCTAGCGTTCGACTCCCAAGTATGAGGTAGAAATTATTTATATATATATATATATATATATGTATATATGTATATATAAATTTGGATATATGTATATATATTTATGTATATATATATATATACTGTATATATATATATATATATATATATCCTGTCACGCTGGGGGGCAACCACTCGAAAACGACAATCTCCCACAAATTATGCAAACTGCCGTGTGGTAGCTAGGAAAAGGTTGAATCTATGTGCTAAATATTTAGCTGTCATTTTTTAACGGAGGTCGCGTACACTAGTTACTGTATGATGATAGTTCATAAACACACTCACAAAACACTAGTTTGTAAGTGAGTGTGTGTATTTGTGTGTGTACGTGAGTGTATTTTCGTTTTGGGGGATGTTTTTAACCTATTTTTCAAATTTGGTTCCCATTTCCTTTTGGACAAATTGATTTTTTACGAGGGAATGTCACTCGTTGCCTTTAAAAAGTTTCCGCCTGTTCCTCGGAAAATGGGACAGACGTAAGTGTCACTATTTTTCGACTTGCATTTTGGAACAAGTCTTTTTCATAGAGAGAGAGAGAGAGAGAGAGAGAGAGAGAGAGAGATTGCTGGCTAGAAGCTTCATAAATGCTGAAATCAGTTTAGGATGTCTTGGCTTTGCCAAGAAACTCTCTCTCTCTCTCCTCCCTCTCTCTCTCTCTCTCTCTCTCTCTCTCTCTCTCTTTCTCTTTCCACTGCTATCATGTATGTTTATACGTTTGCTCTCTCTCTCTCTCTCTCTCTCTCTCTCATCCATCGGTGACTACATATTCCTTTCAAGGAATAGTTAGCATTGTTTTTCTTGCGGTCACTAACTTCCATTAAAAAAAACCATGTGATGTTTTCTTTGTATATATCCACACAGTGCATATACGTACGTTTGCTCTCTCTCTCTCTCTCTCTCTCTCTCTCTCTCCACTGCTATCATGTATGGTTATACGTTTGCTCTCTCTCTCTCTCTCTCTCTCTCTCTCTCTCTCTGTATTATGTATGGTTATACGTTTGCTCTCTCTCTCTCTCTCTCTCTCTCTCTCTCTCTCTCTCATTTCCAGAAATGAAGATTTATCAACTGTCAATCAATTCCATTTTTTTGCACAGTCCATCAATTTCTGATTTTTAATCAAGACCAATCAGTCAATGTTATGTCATTGACGTATGCGAACCATATAGGCCCGGTTCGTGTACAGTGTAAATTGTACCGTTGTTCATTTCGGATGGTGTTCATGGTAGTCAATTACTCCCCATCGGTAACTGCTTGTTATTTGATGTTGAGCCAGAATGCACTTTAGCGATTTCTTCATGTCACATATGGGTTTTGCCTAATGACTCTCAGGTGTTCACTTGGAACTCGATTTTTTTTTTCTTAAACAATATATTATGAGCATAATTCATTTCTTTTTTTCCTATTAGTTAATGGTATATATATATATATATATTTATATTTATATATATATAATATATATATACATATTTATATATATATATATATATATTTATATATATATACACACACACATATATATATATATATATATTTGTAGTATGGTCTAATACTGTCTTGGGATAGAGTTCTCTTGTTTGAGGGTACATTGTCAGAAAAAAACCGAGATTTTATTCGGAAAATCTCTGGAAAACACACTGTTCTCTGCCGTATTTCAGTAAAATACAGGAGACCTTAATTTTACCGTATTCTGTTATTATCTTTTACAGTTTGGTGACAGTAATATCCCTCATTTTACGTCAATATATCCGTTTTTTAAAACGGTAAAAATCCTGGAATAAATGTTACAAAACATTTGCCGTTTTTTTTAAATGAAATTTTAAACAGTGTGCACACATGCATACCATTATTTTCTTATTTTCTTTCCTCACTAGGCAATTTACCCCAATGGAGCCCTTGTGCTTAAAGCTTCTTGCTTTTCCAACTAGGGGGTGTAGCTTAGCCAGTAATAATTATAATAATATAGATCCTTTTCTTTAACAATACAAAGTTTATAAGGGGTTTATAACATCCTGCTTTCCATTATGATGGGTTCAAGGAAAAGAAAATTAATTTTGTCAAAATAGAAAGAGAAAAACGGTAAATACTTAGGTATATTTATCAGTAATGTCATGTACCAAAACCCCTTATCACTACATTTCAAAACATATGACGTTTGTTAATGTTTTTATAGTTGTTTAGTTTTTTAGTTTTTTAGTTTTTCCATTTCCAAATTTTATCTCAAACATTTTCATCAAACTCAGTCCTTTCAATGAAAAGTAGGAATGGTATAGTGTGGACTCATACGAATTATTTTCACCTCGATAAGTTTATTTCCTATTCATATACAGTTTATTCATACGTGTTGAAATATAGGTAGATAGGTACGAAGTTTGATATTTAGTTTACTGTTGTTTTAGCAAACGAACAGTAATCCTTATTCGAGCAAATAAAAAGTTAAAGAAAAAACTTCTGAAAGAATTATTCAATGTTGTAGTTCCCCTTCTCGTCCCAGTTTTAAGCCTCGAAAAGATTAGCTGTTGCTCGGAATGTGTGTGTATATATATATATATATATATGTGTGTGTGTGTGTGTGTACATGTGTTCGTGTGCGAAAAATATTAGGAAAATTTAAAACCCATGAGTTTTAAGCTTATACACACACGCTCATATTATATATATATATATATTATATTTATATATATATATATATAATATATATTTATATTTATATATATACATATATAATATATATATATAATACATATATATATATATATATATATTGAGACAGACAAAGGCATGCAGATATGCAGGAGAAATTATCCCAAACAAATATTTCAATGGAATAATTTAGGCTAAAGCAAAATAAGCCGACGGCAAATCCGAATTAAAATCACTTATGAAAAACGCCTCCCTAATTTCAGAATTTATCTCTGAAAACTAAAGTAAATTATAGTGAAAACCATTTCGAATTTCCGTTTGAAATGGTATAAAAGAACAACTGGACTGCAACGGGCGATCGGGGAACCTCTTTCACATACATGGAAAAAAAAGGGGGGGGGGAGTAAAAGGTGGGAGTGTGTGTGAGGGGGGGGGGCCGAATCGAACATCCAAAAATGGTTTTTTTTTTTTTTTTTTTTTTTTTTTTTTTTTTTTTTTTTTTTTAGATAAGGGGATTACATGTTCGTTAAGGGTACGAGAACAAAGGCAGAAAATCAAGTTGATTTTCCCCTTATGGTTTTTTTTTTCTTTTTTATTCTTTTTTTTTTGTGCATTCTTGACCAGAACTCCATGTTTTAATTCCCCCCTTATATCCTTTTATAATTTAAAAGGTTTATTGTTTTGATCTTGACAGAATTATATATTTCGTCGTTTAGAAAATATAATTTTTTGATTACTATATCATTTTTAACCCTTAATTGAGGGTCTCTCATTAAAAGAACTGACATTTCTTTGATTGACTTGGTTATACAGTTTCTATTGTTCTTCATATCGTCTCTCTTTTAATATAACAAGTATAAGGCATTATCATTGGCTAACATGAAGTGATTCTTCATTTTCATTGGCTAACAAGAAGTGATTCTTCATTTTCATACGCTAACATGAAGTCATTCTTCATTTTCATACGCTAATATGAAGTCATTCTTCACTTTCATTGGCTAACATGAAGTCATTCTTCAGTTTTATTGGCTAACATGAAGTCATTCTTCACTTTCATTGGCTAACATGGAGTGATTTTTCACTTTCATTGGCTAACATAAAGTCATTCTTCATTTTCATACGCTAATATGAAGTCATTCTTCACTTTCATTGGCTAACATGAAGTCATTCTTCAGTTTTATTGGCTAACATGAAGTCATTCTTCACTTTCATTGGCTAACATGGAGTGATTTTTCACTTTCATTGGCTAACATAAAGTCATTCTTCATTTTCAATGCATAACATGAGGTCATTCTTCACTTTCATTGGCTAACATGGAGTCATTCTTCATATTCATCGGCTAAGATGATGTGATTCTTCATTTTCATTACCTAACATGAAGTCATTCTTCATTTTCATTAGCTAACGTGAAATCATTCTTCATTTTCATTGGCTAACGTGAAGTCATTCTTCATTTTCATTGGCTAACATGAAGTCATTCTTCACTTTCATTACCTAACATGAAGTCATTCTTCATTTTCATTGGCTAACGTGAAGTCATTCTTCATTTTCATTGGCTAACATGAAGTCATTCTTCATTTTCATTGGCTAACGTGAAGTCATTCTTCATTTTCATTGGCTAACATGAAGTCATTCATTTTCATTGGCTAACATGAAGTGATTCTTCATTTTCATTACCTAACATGAAGTGATTCTTCATTTTCAATGCATAACCTGAAGTCATTCTTCATTTTCATTGGCTAACATGAAGTCATTCTTCATTTTCATTGGCTAACATGAAGTCATTCTTCATTTTCATTGGCTAACATGAAGTGATTCTTCATTTTCTTTGGGTAACATGAAGTGATTCTTCATTTTCATTGGCTAACATGAAGTGATTCTTCATTTTCATTGGCTAACATGAAGTGATTCTTCATTTTCATTGGCTAACATGAAGTCATTCTTCACTTTCATTGGCTAACATGCAGTCATTCTTCATTTTCATTGTGTCAGCATGCCTGAAAACTTTAAATCAATCAATCATTTTCATTGGCTAACATGAAGTCATTCTTCATTTTCATACGCTAACATAAAGTCATACTTAATTTTCATTGGCTAACATGAAGTCATTCTTCATTTTAAGTCCTTCTTCATTTCCATTGGCTAACATGAAGTCCTTTTCCATTTTCATTGGCTAACATGAAGTCATTCTTCATTTTCATTGGCTAACGTGAAGTCATTCTTCATTTTCATTGGCTAACATGAAGTCATTCTTCATTTTAAGTCCTTCATTTCCATTGGCTAACATGAAGTCCTTTTCCATTTTCATTGGCTAACATGAAGTCATTCTTCATTTTCATTGGCTAACGTGAAGTCATTCTTCATTTTCATTGGCTAACATGAAGTCATTCTTCATTTTCATTGGCTAACATGAAGTCATTCTTCATTTTCATAGGCTAACGTGAAGTCATTCTTCATTTTCATTGGCTAACATGAAGTCATTCTTCATTTTAAGTCCTTCTTCATTTCCATTGGCTAACATGAAGTCCTTTTCCATTTTCATTGGCTAACATGAAGTCATTCTTCATTTTTATTGGCTAACGTGAAGTCATTCTTCATTTTCATTGGCTAACATGAAGTCATTCTTCATTTTAAGTCCTTCATTTCCATTGGCTAACATGAAGTCCTTTTCCATTTTCATTGGCTAACATGAAGTCATTCTTCATTTTCATTGGCTAACGTGAAGTCATTCTTCATTTTCATTGGCTAACATGAAGTCATTCTTCATTTTCATTGGCTAACGTGAAGTCATTCTTCATTTTCATTGGCTAACATGAAGTCATTCTTCATTTTAAGTCCTTCTTCATTTCCATTGGCTAACATGAAGTCCTTTTCCATTTTCATTGGCTAACATGAAGTCATTCTTCATTTTCATTGGCTAACGTGAAGTCATTCTTCATTTTCATTGGCTAACATGAAGTCATTCTTCATTTTCATACGCTAACATAAAGTCATATTTAATTTTCATTGGCTAACATGAAGTCATTCTTCATTTTCATTGGCTAACGTGAAGTCATTCTTCATTTTCATTGGCTAACATGAAGTCATTCTTCATTTTCATACGCTAACATAAAGTCATATTTAATTTTCATTGGCTAACATGAAGTCATTCTTCATTTTCATTGGCTAACGTGAAGTCATTCTTCATTTTCATTGGCTAACATGAAGTCATTCTTCATTTTCATACGCTAACATAAAGTCATATTTAATTTTCATTGGCTAACATGAAGTCATTCTTCATTTTCATTGGCTAACGTGAAGTCATTCTTCATTTTCATTGGCTAACATGAAGTCATTCTTCATTTTCATACGCTAACATAAAGTCATATTTAATTTTCATTGGCTAACATGAAGTCATTCTTCATTTTCATTGGCTAACGTGAAGTCACTCTTCATTTTCATTGGCTAACATGAAGTCATTCTTCATTTTCATACGCTAACATAAAGGCATATTTAATTTACATTGGCTAACATGAAGTCATTCTTCATTTTCATTGGCTAACGTGAAGTCATTCTTCATTTTCATTGGCTAACATGAAGTCATTCTTCATTTTCATACGCTAACATAAAGTCATATTTAATTTTCATTGGCTAACATGAAGTCATTCTTCATTTTCATTGGCTAACGTGAAGTCATTCTTCATTTTCATTGGCTAACATGAAGTCATTCTTCATTGCATACGCTAACATAAAGTCATATTTAATTTTCATTGGCTAACATAAAGTCATTCTTCATTTTCATTGGCTAACGTGAAGTCATTCTTCATTTTCATTGGCTAACATAAAGTCATTCTTCATTTTAAGTCCTTCTTCATTTCCATTGGCTAACATGAAGTCCTTTTCCATTTTCATTGGCTAACATGAAGTCATTCTTCATTTTCATTGGCTAACATAAAGTCATATTTAATTTTCATTGGCTAACATGAAGTCATTCTTCATTTTCATTGGCTAACGTGAAGTCATTCTTCATTTTAATTGGCTAACATGAAGTCATTCTTCATTTTCATACGCTAACATAAAGTCATATTTAATTTTCATTGGCTAACATGAAGTCATTCTTCATTTTAAGTCCTTCTTCATTTCCATTGGCTAACATGAAGTCATTCTTCATTTTCATTACCTAACATGAAGTCATTCTTCAATTTCAATGCATAACATAAAGTCATACTTAATTTTCATTGGCTAACATGAAGTCATTCTTCATTTTCCATCCGGTATCTGACCTCATTCCAGAAAATATCATGACTCTTGTCTTCATCAAATTACCTTGAAGATTTTCACTCACCAGGAACTTCAACTTTTGATCTGCATTGGATTATCATACACTCATAAACAATAAGTTTGTCATTGTCAGTGAGCGAAGGAAGATTATAAGTGAAAAGCAAAAATCGTTCTTTATACCGTGACTTTATAATTATTTTTTTCATATCCTTTTGCTTTAAGTCCTTGCGTAATCTTACTTTTATATTTTCTTTCCTCATATCCCATTTTAGAATAATTCAAGTACATTTTATTCAGTAGAAAATTCTTTCGTATCCTTATGCTTAATTTTTTTTTTTTCATTCACAAATTTGATTATCTCTTTCTTCATCTCCTTACTTCAGGATAATTAATTGATCCTCTTCTTATATTGCCAGCACACATCGTGGTCGTTCTATTTAATATTTTACTTCTATTAGCGTGGTTTTTTCCCATTCGCATGTTCTATTTAATATTTTACTTGAATATAAAATGTCTCATTCTGCATCCCCTTATTTTTCCCATCTCATTTCTCATATCCGTCTCGGCTTTTGCACTCGTGTCACGAAACACAATACATCCCCCCCTCCCCCCTCCCTCCCCCTTTACCTCTTCCTCACGGGACATGGCAGACATTCAGATTTTCCTCCACCAGTTTTTCTTGAGCTTTCTTTCCTTCTTTCTTTCCATGTTTCTCTGGAATCTGAACTCCATGCAAACCTGGCCACACTCTTGCATATTCGTTTCAAGCTTATTTGCCTTTTTATCATTAAACTGATTCATCATCTCTCATGAGTTACAGTCGCTTATTTGCTGTTGCTTACGACTTGAACTCTGAATTTTAAGTGGATAACTTTAAACTTTTTTTTCCAGATGGTATTACAAACTTAACTTCATTCCTCAACAGTTGCTGGTTTTTATTAAAAGGCTTAATTTTTTGTTACCATCTTCAATTGCTTTATCTAATCAAATATTGAATAACTATTTATTTTGCCATTTACTGAAAGACGCCAATATGCTAAAGGCTTACTTAAGGGTAGAAGAGACTTTTTAGCTATGGTAAGCAGCTCTTCTAGGAGAAGGACACTCTGAAATCAAACCATTGTTCTCTAGCCTTGAATAGTGTCATAGCCTCTGTACCATGGTCTTCCACTGTCTTGGGTTAGAGTTCTTTTGCTTGAGGGTACATTCGGACACACTATTCTATTTTATTTCTCTTCCTCTTGTTTTGTTAAAGTTATTATAGTTTATATATGAGATATTTATTTTAATGTGACTTCTTAAAATATATTTTTTCCTTGTTTCCTTTTCTCACTGGGCTATTTTCCCTGTTGGGCCACTGGATATATAGCTCTATGCTTTTCCTACCAAGTTTGTAGGTTAGAAAGTAATAACAATAATAATAATGATAATAATAATAATAATAATAATAATAATAATGATGATGATGATAATGATAATAATAATAAATGATAATTAAAGCTCGCTGCATGATCATCCTCAGATAAACCATTAATTGTTTATTAGTAAAGCTGCCTGCTTGGTATGTAAATCTTCAACACCGATCAGCTGGATGGCCACCTACTAGGTACAGTCAATAAGTCCTCTTACACCTGCAGTGAAAAAATTGGTTTAGGCTCACTGAAGTCAAAGGTGTAGCCGAGCGCAGGGGATGTAGCTAGAAAAATAGGGTACCTTGGGGCTGCACTAGTAAAGAACACCCCCCCCCCCCCCCCCCCCCCCCGTCCTACTCAACACATGTGAGTTGATGGTAACTTGAAATGTATACTTACATACGTTCATTTTCTGACCCTGGTTTGGAGGTCCGGGCGTTATTTTCTGACCATACTTTGGAGGCCCGAGGGTTATTTTCTGACCCTGCTTTGGAGATTCGGGCGTTATTTTCTGACCATACTTTGGAGGCCCGAGGGTTATTTTCTGACTCTGCTTTGGAGGCCCGGGTGGGGGGGGGGTTTAATTTCTAATCCTGCTTTAGAGACTCCGGGGTTATTTGCTGACCCTGCTTTGGAGGCCCTGGGATTATGTTTTGACCTTGCTTTGGAGGCCCGGGGGTTATGCTTTGACCCTGCTTTGGAGGGCCAAGGGTTATTTTCAAAAGACTTTAAAGTATGTAATTCCCAAATAGTCAAATAATTGTTGGAG
>NC_090751.1:11323134-11333134 GCF_036898095.1 Palaemon carinicauda
TTATTGGAATTGTTTGAAAGGCTTGCTTTTCCAGTCAGAATTGACATTTACTAGTGTTTTATTTTATACTTTTTCCTTTAAACTTATTTATACAACATGTGTAATAGTTTTATGTATTTTGTCTACTGCAATTTATTTGTTTATTCGAAATATTTTGTGGGAATTGTTATAAGAATTGTGATATTCAATAAATGATTTGTTTATTTTGAATTCATTTATCCATTTGCAATAGTTTTTTTTTAAGGAATTGCAGTGTTATGTATTTTTCCCGAGGTGCAGTTTATTTATATATTGTTATTTTTAATTGTGTGATAGGATTTTTGTAAGAATTGTGGTATTCAATATTGTATTTTTTTATTTTAAACTTATTCATCCACTATTTGCAATAGTTTTGTAATGAAATATAGTATTATATATTTTCCCATGTCCAATTAATTTATATGTTATTTTTGATTGTATGACATGAGAATTATTTTAAGAATTGTGGTATACAATACAATATTTTCCCTAGTTCCATGTTTTCCCCAATTGTAATTTTGAGGAGTAAGGATTTTTGGAAAGCGTTTCAAAATTATTTTTTGTAAGGCCATGTACACGTGAGGTATTTTTATAGTCAACTAGCAATTCGGTAAATCGGAATTTAAAGCAAGCAGCAAATTTAATTAAGTGAAACATCAAAAAGCTACACATTTTACCGAGTGGAACATAAGGCAAGCAGCATATTCAAGCAAATATTTTAGAGAATTGCATAATTTTTTGGTTTTAATTTACTAGAAGCCATTTATGTTCACAGTGCCAAAGTATATTCTTCGTTTGGTTTCCTCTTCAAAGTTATTCAAGAAACTTCTTATGTACACAGTTTATTTCAGCCTTCAGTCAATCCACTTCAATCATTAATTACTTCCTAACTCATTTGTAAGTATAGTTATTATTATTATTATTATTATTATTATTATTATTATTACTACTACTACTACTACTACTACTACTACTACTACTACTACTACTTGCTGAGCTACAACCCTAGTTTGAAAAGCGGGATGCTACTGTATAAGCCTAAGTGCTCCAACAAGGAAAATAGCCCAGCGAGGAAAGGAAATAAGGAAATAACTAAACTACAAGAGAAGTAATTAACAATTAAGATCAAATATTTTAAGAACAGTAACAATATTAAAATAAATCTTTCATATATAAACTATAAAAACGTCAATAACAAACAAAAGAAAGAGAAAATAGATAGTGTGCCCAAGTGCACACCCAAGCAAGAGAACTCTACCCAAAGACAGCTCTTACTATCATGACCAGCTGGTTATAAATAAAGATATATCTCAAGTAATCAGTTTAATGTGTAAAGCCTGATATTCACAAGCTGAATTCCTATAAGAATATTTAGATACTACCTCGACCATTACTCAAACACTAACACTGTCTTGGAGTAGAGTTCTCTTGCTTGAGGGTACACTCTGGTACACTATTCTATCTCATCTCTCTTCCTCTTGTTATTTTTAAGTTTTTATAGATTAGTATGAAAGATTTATTTTAATGCTCTTATTGTTCTTGAACTTCTACTGTAGTTTATTTCCTTTCCTCACTGAGTTATTTTCCCTGTTGGAGACCTTGGGCTTATAGCATCCTGCTTTTCTACCTAGGGTTGTAGCTTGGCAACTAATAAATACCAACAATAATAATGATAATAATAATAATAATACATACATACATACATACATTCATACATATACTAAGGGACTTCCCCCAATTTTGGGGGGATAGCCGACATCAAACAAATGAAACAAAAAAGGGAACGTCTCCGCCATAATTAATAATAATAATAATAATAATAATAATAATAATAATAATAATAATAATAATAATACGCGGTATTTGTTAATGTAGTTTAGATACAAAATATGATACAGCACACCGCATTATTCTCACAGTTTTTCGCAAGAATTCTCAGGTTGATTTTATTGGATTTAGTATAAAACAGTTACAACCAGGGTCACTACCCTCGTGAGAAAGCCACAAGAGTAATATTTGTTCTTTTAGATTTAATGATATTAGGTCAGATCGCACGTACTCGTGGTCATGACAATAAAGATAATAATTGTGTTGGTTAAAAATTAAATACCTGATTATTATTACTTGCTAAGCTACAACCCTAAGTAGAAAAGTGAGATGCTATAAGCCAGAGGGTTCCGACGGGGAAAATAGCCCAGTGAGGAAAAGAAATAAGGAAATAAAGAATACCGAATTGGGTGCCTTTGGAAAACCTAATTGCAAATAGCTAGCGACGAGAGTTAAAAAAAAAATATCACAAAGGAACTTGATCTTAGAAAATATGTAATGATAGATTGGGTTCATACGTAACTTATTGGATATTTGAATAGTGTTAATGTTTAAAGAAATATATTTAAGGGATTTTTTTAAAGCATGCAGCAAAATACATGGGCCAATTTAAGGGTAAATTTCGAGATTATTCTTACCAAAATCAACATGTCAAGGAACAGATTACATTAGTATATACTATATATATATATATATATATATATATATATATATATATATATATATATATATATATATATATATATATATATATATGTGTGTGTGTGTGTGTGTTTGTGATGTGTGTTTACATATGTATACATATATATATATATATATATATATATATATATATATATATATATATATATACTGTATATATATATACGCACACACACATATATATATATATATATATATATATATATATATATATATATTTTCTTGTAATGCTGAATACTATTTGTATCTCACATTATTTAAAAAAAATTTATTTAACCAACAATTGTTGAGGAACATTTTCTATTTCTTATTCTTTTCTTTACAGGTAAGTGACTTCTGAGGCTGAACTGAGCTCGGTTTATCTATTGTAAGTATATGCCCTTGGAACGTCTGCTGAAAGTTTTTCAAGAGTTTTACATAACAAAATGTGTAATATGTTTTATGAGGAAACAGAAAATTAAGGTGTGGGATTTTTTTAATTTTTCTTAAGTTCAGTTTAGTTTGGTTTGATTCTGCAACTGTGGTATAGATTTGAGTTTATTATATCAAGCATTTGTATACAGTTATTTATATCTCAATATTAATGCGCTCTAAAATCAATCTATGTAATATGTTTCATGATGAAACAGAAAATTAAGGTGTGGGATTTTTTATTTTTTTCTTAAGTTCAGTTTAGTTTAGTTTAATTCTGTAACTGTGGTATAGTTTTGAGTTTATTATATCAAGCATTTGTATACAGTTATTTGTTTCTCAGTATTAAGGCACTCCAAAAGCAAACCATTGTTCTCTGGTCTTAGATAGTGCCATAGCCTCTGTACCATGGTCTTCCACTTTCTCGGGAGTAGAGTTTTCTTGCTTGAGGGTACACTCGGACACACTATTCTATCTTATTTTTCTAGCTCTTGTTTTTTTTTAAGTTTTTATAGTTTATATGTGAAAGATTTGTTGTGATGTTTTTGCTGTTCTTAAAATATTTTATTTCAATTATTAATAACTTCTCATGTAATTTTCTTATTTCCTTTCCTCATTGGGCTATTTTCCCTGTTGGAACCCTCGGGCTTATAGTATTCTGCTTTTCCAACTAGGGTTTTAGCTTAGCAAGTAATAATGATGATAATAATAATAATAATAATTAAAGTGTCTTACTAATAGAGTTGTGGTAGCTTATTGAGAACGTCCCTGGCTTACGGTCTGCTGGACTTGGGTTCGAGACCCGCTCAAGCTCGATAGTTTCTTGCAGTGTCTGCAACCTCACCATTCTTGGGAGCTAGGGATGGCTGTTCGAGTCTATAAGATCTACCTGCATAGTCATCATCAGCCATTAGCTGGTCCATCCTGGTCTTAGCTTGGGTGGAGAGGGGTCTCGGGCGCTGATTATATGGATATATGGTCAGTCTCTAGTTCAGTGTCACTAGGCATTACCTCTGCCATTCATGAGTGACCTTTAAACCTTTTAAATAGCATTTGCAAATCATCTCAAATAGACCAGATGAAAGATGGGATTCTTATCATCTCTCTCTCTCTCTCTCTCTCCTCTCTCTCTCTCTCTCTCTCTCTCTCTCTCTCTCTCTCTCTGACTGTCTAGGATAATTACAGCTAATTAAACATCCTGGAAACACATCTCTCTGGAAGGAACTATGAATTCTTCATATTCCGCGAGAGAGAGAGAGAGAACCGTCGCTTCCAGGAAGTTGGCGACTCTTTGTGTGTTCGTTGGTTTGTTAACTCGGTAAATGGCCTCCTAATTAACAGTTCGAAATTGTACGGTTTTTTTACCACTTTCGTTTTTGTTTTGGACGAATTCCCTTTACCTCGACCGAGACATTTTTAAAGTTTTTTTTTTTTTTTTTTTTTTTTTTTTTTTTTTTTTTTTTTTTTTTTTTTTTTGTGGAGGGATGTAGTATCAAAGGAACGCCTTTGTAAAGAGACAGTTTGTATTAATGTCCTTGATTATTTTCATCTTATTCGTGAAGGTATGTTACATATATAGGCTACACACACACATACATGTATATATATATATATATATATATATATATATATATATATATATATATATATATATACATACAAACATATATATATACATATATATACATATATATACATATACATACATACATACATACATACACACACACACATATATATATATATACACATATATATATATACATACATACATATATATCCTTTCAGTGTGGATTCCCTAACGTGGTGCAAGGGTTTGTGTATCACCATGATAAGATAAGTTGTAGTAAAGTTGTAGTAGTTAGTGCCCCCCATACTTGGTTGGTTTCCTGTGAGCCATCAGACAAAAGTCTCCCACCATCACCAAGCCACAGTGGCCAGCGTGGTTAGGAAAAGGGCCGAAGCACAGATGTGACTGAGGACATGACATGTCTGACGCCTTTGTCCTGCACTGGATTAGAAATGGCTCCATTTCTTGTTGTTTTATATATATATATATATATATATATATATATATATATATATATATATATATATATATATATACATACACGTATATATACATATATATATATATATATATATATATATATATATATATATATATATATATATATATATATATGTTTATATTTATATATATACATATATATATATATATATATATATATATATATATATATATACATATATATATATATACATATATATATATATATATATATATATATATATATATATATATATATATATACTGTATGCATATATTTGTTCAGAATTAGAATATGTACAGCGTACAGGCGTACAAACATTGAATTAATACCATATAAACGTTTCACTGTCACTATATTTCAAAATCTATATCAAGCTTTTCATCTTCTGTGATCAGAATTTAAGCGTTTGACAAAAGTTACACCTTTTAAAACCTGAAAGCTCATTATATATTTTTCTCAGCTTAAATGACGAGAATAACTATATTCAATTTAATATTTTGCCCTTAAAACTCGGAGAAAATTATCAGATCATAATAAAAAAAAAAAAAAGGTTAGGGAGTGGAAATCAAAATTCTTCACACTCACTAAAATTTAGAATGTTTTCGGTGTACTTCTCTTAAAGTGAAGGCTGGTTAGACGGACCGCTAAATGCCCTGGAGACCTGCCTCTTGAAAAGAAGGTATTTTATGCCAGACTTTATGAATGTCATCAAGGTATCAGATATAATTAAAAATTCTTTCAAGTGTAGCTCAAAGAATGAGCAATCATTTGTAAGATATGTTGATTGGTATGTAGTATTATTATTTGTAGTATTAGTAGTAGTAGTAGTAATAGTAGTAGTAGTAGTAGTAGTAGTAGTAGTAGTAGTATTTTTTATTATTATTACTAGCTAAGCTTCAACTCTAGTGGGAAAAGCCGGATGCTGTAAGGCCAAGGGCTCCAACAGGTAAAATTAACCCATTGAGAAAAGGAAATAAGGAAATAATTAAACTTCTTTAGAAGTAATGAATGATTAATATAAAATATTTAAAGGTCAGTAACAACGGTTACTGGTGATCAGAGAGAGAGAGAGAGAGAGAGAGAGAGAGAGAGAGAGAGAGAGAGAGAGAGAGAGAGAGTTGAATTCCAATTGTATTTGTAAGGAAAATGAGCATAGATTTTGTTCCTCCATTATCAACAAAGTCAGGAACTTTAGTGTTTTTTTTCAATGTTTTTCTGTCTATCTTGCTTTTTGTCTGTCCTTCCATCCGTCAGTGCGTATGTTAGTGTCTCTCTCACGCTTACCAGGCCATCAAAATTCCAGCATGAGTTAATGGATATACAGTTGATGTGCATGAAAGGATTCCATCACTCAATCAGTCTGGTTTGGTGTCTGTCATATTTACTTTGCCATTGCAACTCGTAAAAGGCTGAAAGAGTCTCGAAAATTGTGTTCATTATGCGTAGAGTAATAGGTTAGGTTAGGGAGGTAAGGTTAGGGAGGTACACGGGGGGGGGGGGGGCGTAATCCATTGTCTTGCCTTTTTGCAGGTTAGTCACACCAATGTTGTCATTTCGTCTTCTACATCGTAACATAGTATTGCAACTTACGAAATTAAGACAAGTTCTGTTACTTGGAAAAGTAGGATTTAAATTTAGCCTTGTGTAGGGTAGTTGAAGAATGACTCTCCATTATATGAATGATAAAGTCATCAGTAAAGAGATTACGAATTTTTAGGAAGAAGACGAAGAAGAAAGAACGAATTGTCGGGATAAGTTTTTCATTCAATATTTGACAGCCTTAACTTTTCGAACTTTTATCATCCCAATTACAAGGCTATTTATAGATCTCTAGTTGCATATATAGGGTTATGGTGGACGATGTGGTAACGTCCCTGACTGGTAAACTCAAAACTGGGGTTCCAGCCCCGCTCATGCTCGTAGTTTCTTTGGTCGCTGCAACTTCATCATCCTTATTAGCTAGGGAGGGGGGTTTGGGGGAGCCTATAGGTTGATGTACCGATTCATCAGCAGCCATTGCTTGGCCCTCCTTGGTCCTAGCTTGGGTGGAGAGGGGTCTTGGGAGCTGATCACATGTATATATGGTTAGTCTCTAGGGAATTGAACTGCTCGATAGGGCAATGTCACTGTCCCTTGTCTCTGCTATTCATGAGCGGCCTTTAAACCTGTAAACTAGCACTTGACCTTAAATTACAGAATTTTTCGTGATTTGGCCGATTCTATCTGATAGAATGTGAAAATTTAATGACAAATTTATATAGGGTTCAAAACTGGACCATGGTTTGCTGATCGCTGGTCCATACCAGATCCTCGAAACTGTTCTATATAAATTACTGCACTCAAGGAAGATTTTAGACAGTACTTTTGATGGTATCCAACTTATGAAAATTTTTGTGAATAAACTTCATCAAGGACTTTATTAAAATGTTTAAATTGAATACAACTAAGTGTTGCTTATCACACTACTACTACTACTACTACTACTACTACTACTACCACCACCACTACTCACAATAATGATTGTAATGAATTAACAATGTTGCTTATCATGACGATAATGTTAATAGCAGTAGCAGGACACTCCAAAATCAAACCATTGTTCTCTAGTCTTGGGTAGTGCCATAGCCTCTGTATCATGGTCTTCCACTGTCTTGGGATAGTGTTCTCTTGCTTGAGGGTACACTCGGGCACACTGTTCTATCTAGTTTCTTTTCCTCTTGTTTTGTTAAAGTTTTTATAGTTTATATAGGAAATATTTATTTCAATGTATTTACTGTTCTTAAAATATTTTATTTTTCCTTGTTTCCTTTCCTCACTCGGTTATTTTCCCTGTTGGGGCCCCTGGGCTTATAGCATCCTGCTTTTCCAACTAGGGTTGTAGCTTAGCATTTAATAATAATAATAATAATAATAATAATAATAATAATAATGGTTACAAATAAAATGTCAAAATCACACGTGCATATTTAGACAATAATTAGATATTCAAAAGAGCGACTGAGTCTCTCTCTCTCTCTCTCTCTCTCTCTCTCTCTCTCTCTCTCTCTCTCTCTCTCTCTCTCTCTCTGGTGATTTTATACTCTTGAATTTCGTGATTAAGTGTCTCTTTAATCTTTCTCTGTATCTTTCGTCGCCAAGGAGACTTCTCTATCTCCAGGCTTATCATGTGTAAATAACTATCTAGCGCTGATATTGAAAACGCATTGTCACTAAGGGTGTTCCCTTATCTTCATTATGATGGATTGTGACTTCGTTGTCCAACATGTTTGCTTTTGTTGTTTTTTTTTTTTTTTCTTTTTTTAAAGCCTCGAGTCAGTAATCCTCATAATCTTTTCAATATGTTGCGTTTAATATTATTATTATTGTTATTATTATTATTATTATTATTATTATTATTATTATTATTACTACTACTAATATCATTATTATTATTAATATTATTATTATTATTACTATCATCATTATTATTATTACAAGCTAAGCTACAATTCTAGTTGCAGGATGCTATAAGCCCAAGGGCCCCAGCAGGGAAAAATAGCCTAGTGAGGAAAGCAAATAAGAAAATAATTAAACTATAAGAAAAGTAATAAAAAATTAATATAAGATATTTTAACAACAGTAACAACATTAAATAAGTCTTCCATAAATAAACTAAAAAAAGGAAGAAAAATAAGAAAGAATAGTGTACCCGAGTATACCCGCATTCAAGAGAACTTTATATGTAACTTAGCTTTATATATATATATATATATATATATATATATATATATATATATATATATATATATATATATATATATATATATATATATATATATATATATATATATTTGTACTAATGTTTTAGAGATATAAAGTATTCAGTTTTTGTCTAACACGTTTTCTTTTTTATGATGTGAAACTATATGATTCTATATTTCTTCAGTTTTACTTAGCAAGGTTTGTTTTTATAGAGAGATTTTAGCTTGTTTTCATTTTGGAAGCTTCCCAATTGTTAGGTTGCACGTAGGCCTGTACACAATGTTTACCAGTTTTATATTGATTTATTTATGTTTTCCCGCTCAGTCTCGTTAGTGCCATTAGTGTCTGCAACCTTACCATCCTTGTGAGCTAAGGTTGTGGGGTTTTGGGGGAGCCTATAAGTCATTCCGCTGAGTCATCACAAGCCACTGCCTGGCCCTCCCTAGTCCTCGCTTGGGTGAGAGGAGGCTTGGGCGCTGATCATATAATATATGGTCTGTCTAGCTAGGGCATTGTCCTGATTCCTAGGGCAATGTCACTGTCCCTTGCCTCTGCCATTCATGAGCGACCTTTAAACCTTTACTGAATTTAATTTTATCGCTTGCAAATTCAAGTCGTTGTTTTCCTCATTTAATTAATAAGAAAAGAACCACACTTGCGATTTCAATGAAACTGTAATAAGTTGCTATCTCTGCCCCTAATTATACGTATCGGATTTTACAGTATATCAGCAGATTTTTAGATAACGCTTTTGATGATAATCTCTCTCTCTCTCTCTCTCTCTCTCTCTCTCTCTCTCTCTCTCTCTCTCTCTCTCTCAGCAGATCAATTTAACTAGAATGTTAATCACATAGATATTGAGGTCTGTATGTGAATTCTTCAAAACGGTCAATGTTACGTACCTACTTCTCATAAACTCGTAAAAATAGTGGCAATAATGAGTTTTTTCGGCGATAATAATAATCGTGTTTTATCGGAAATAGCTTATGAATTGTGTGACCTTCGACGCGAGGCTATGGAATTTGATGAAACGTAGTCGGTTTTCGTCGTAAAATATAGTCTAAATGTTCACGCTCAGTTGGTGCTAATAGTCTTATGCTTAGATAAAGAAATGTTCACTTTCGGTTGGTGAGAATAGTCTTAGCTCAGATATATAAATGTTCACGTTCACTTGGTGCGAATAGTCTTATGCTTAGAATTATAAATGTTCACGTTCAGTTGGTGAGAACAGTCTAATGCTTAGATAT
>NC_090751.1:11345634-11348134 GCF_036898095.1 Palaemon carinicauda
CTCCTCTTATTCATAGCGAATAACGTCACGATTATCATTCCCAATTATTGCATACGCAATTAGCAAGCCAAGACGCATCGTAAGCGAATGTGTTGCGTATGTTTATTCAAAGAAGCCCTGTTTTGTGTTGTTGATGAGTGTTGCTGATGCAACACTGTATTACTGGTTATGAGCGTGGAAAGTTCCGTGGGATTTGTTTAGTTTTGTTTAGTTTTCCGAGTGGAGGAGTTTCGTATGTTCGTGTGTTGTTTGAGAAGAAATTATTTCCGCTTTAGTGGTGAAGCATTCATATTGCCACGACTAACTTTGGTTAACTCTTGTTATTGTATCGTCTGATTGCCGTGCGTTTGGTGCGTATTGTAGGCTAGATAAATGTATCGTAATTTTGCGATATACTAATGTTACTTTATATTGCTACGACTAATTTTGTTCAACTCTTGTTATTGTATCGTCTGATTACTGTTTAGTGCGTATTGTAGGCTACACAGGAAATTATGTATCGTAATGTTGCGATATACTAGTAAATTACTTTATATTGCCCCGACTAACTTTGTTCAACTTTTGTTATTGTATCGTCTGATTACTGTTTAGTGCGTATTGTAGGTTAGATACAGTGTATCGTAATTTTACGATATACTAGTAAATTACTTTATAATGCCACGAATAACTTTGTTCAACTTTTGTTATTGTATCGTCTGATTGCCGTGCGTTTGGTGCGTATTGTAGGCTAGATACAGTGTATCGTAATTTTGCGATATACTAATAAATTACTTTAAATTGCCACGACTAACTTTGGTTAACTCTTGTTATTGTATCGTCTGATTGCCGTGCGTTTGGTGCGTATTGTAGGCTAGGTATAATGTATCGTAATTTTGCGATATACTAATAAGTTACTTTATATTGCCACGACTAACTTTGGTTAACTCTTGTTATTGTATCGTCTGATTACTGTTTAGTGCGTATTGTAGGCTAGATATAATGTATCGTAATTTTGCGATATACTAGTAAATTACTTTATATTGCCACGACTAACTTTGGTTAACTCTTGTTATTGTATCGTCTGATTACTGTTTAGTACGTATTTAAGGCCACACATGAAGTTATGTATCGTAATTTTGCGATATACTAATAAATTCCTTTATATTGCCACTACTAACTTTGGTTAACTCTTGTTATTGTATCGTCTGATTGCCGTGCGTTTGGTGCGTATTGTAGGCTAGATACAATGTATCGTAATTTTGCGATATACTATTAAATTACTGTATATTGCCACGACTAACTTTGGTTAACTTTTGTTATTATATCGTCTGATTGCCTTGCGTTTGGTGCGTATTGTTGGCTACACATGAAGTTATGTATCGTAATTTTGCGATATACTAGTAAATTACTTGATATTTCCCCGACTAACCTTGGTTAACTCCTCTTGTTATTGTATCGTCTGAATACTGTTTAGTGTGTATTTTAGGCTGCAAATGAAGTTATGTATCGTAATTTTGCGATATACTCATAAATAACTTTATGTTGCCCCGACTAACCTTGGTTAACTCTTGTTATTGTATCGTCTGATTACCTTGCGTTTGGTGCGTATTTTAGGCTACACGAAGTTATGTATCGTAATTTTGCGATACACTAATAAAGTACTTTAATAAATGTGAAAATTCATTGATGGTAGGAGGGAAGACAACCAAATTAGTTATTGTAAATCTTGACATAATACCCCTTTGATTATTAAAGGTCCCAAGTTTGTATAGCAATTCAATCTTTAAAGATGGTATGAAAAACACAAAGCACTTTAATAAATGTGAAAATTCATTGATGATCAAAGCCAAAAAATCCAAAGCTGTTATTGTAATTCTTGACAAAATAGCCCTTTAATCATTAAAGGTAAGGTAAAAACATTTTTTTTTTGTAGGTCTTAAGTTTGTATAGTGATTTAATCTTTAAAGATAATAGGAAAAAAACACAAAATCTTAGTTTCGTAATTTATGGGTCTCAAGTATGTAATCGTGTACAGTTGCCTCCAAGAATTCCGATACGCATCACTATAGTTAGTCTGTGGTATATTGTATCGGATTTCGTGAAGCCAGCTGTACCATGCAATGATTAGTAGTCAGGGAGCGGAAAGCATAGTAAAGAAACCGTTTTCTTAGCTTAACGAACGTATAGGAACTACACTGATACAGTATACATCGAAGTAGGAACCACACTGATACAGTATACATCGAAGTAGGAACTATACTGCTACAATAGACATAGAAGTAGGAACTATTCTGATACAGTATATATCGAGGTAGGAACTATTCTGATACAGTATACATCGAAGTAGGAACTTCACTGATACAGCATACAACGAAGTAGGAACTCTACTGATACAGCATACAACGAAGTAGGAACTCTACTGATACAGCATACAGCGAAGTAAGAACTACACTGATACAGCATACAACGAAGTAGGAACTCTACTGATACAGCATACAACGAAGTAGGAACTCTACTGATA
>NC_090751.1:11355634-11359102 GCF_036898095.1 Palaemon carinicauda
AAAAGGATTAATCTTTGAGATTAGTTTATAATCTGTCAAAATTCCACTTGAAGATTATGTATTATACAGTGATAGCGCTGTAATTATCCGTCAGTTGATAACACCCGGATATTTTCAAATTCTTTTAAAATTGTTATCAGATGAAAAGTATGCAGCTACTGGTTTTATGTCAAATCCCCGACAGGTGACAGATTTACAAAGTTTTAGGTTTCTCTTTTGTTTTTATATAGATATTGGATAGTATCAGTGTTGAAGATCTGGGTTATTATGATGTGCAGTCAGCCGTGTGGAACAGCTTACAAATAAGCCTGAGGTATTATTATTATTTTTATTATTATTATTATTATTATTATTATTATTATTATTTTCATTCTTCTTCTTCTTCTTCTTCTTCTTCTTCTTCTTCTTCTTCTTCTTCTTCTTCTTCTTCTTGTTGTTGTTGGTATTAATTCCAGGTCTTGTAAATTCCATCGTATACAATAAAGTAAATTCTGATTTCATATTCCTCAGAATTTATAAAATTATGATAAACATCTTGAAAATTAGTTCCTATTCTGTTTTTGTTGTTGTTGGTGGTGGTATTGAATGCAAGTCTTGTAAATTCAATATTATACAATATAGTAAATTCTGTCCTCATATTCCTCAGAATTTATAAAATTATAATGAAAGTCTTGAAAATTATTTCGTAATCTGTTAACGTACACCAATAGCCCCACTAGATACGGCATTCATATAACTTAAAATGTTGAGAAAAGAAATTTAGTTTCGAAATATTTTGTCAAATTTAAGAAAACCTCCAAAGATTCTCGTCCCGGAAAACTTGGTGTCCATTCGTTCAACTTAGAGTTATGCTTATTATAACTTTGCATCTAATCTTTCGCGGCATCGTAATGGAAACGTAGTTTGGCAACTTGGGGTCGTAGCATGTCAACAACCATGGGGTCATTCCGATGAAATGATATTATATTGCTTTAGTCTCTAGGAAGTTTGCTTGCTTGAATTTTGCCAGGTAACGTAGGTCATACTTGCAACATGATGGTGGTGGAAACGTCAGCGACTCTAGATTCTGCAAGTTCCTAGGGCCAGTCCCACTCACGGCTTGTTAGATTTTACGGTTGAAACGTCGATCTTACTGTCCTTGTGAGCTATATTATTATTATTATTATTATTATTATTATTATTAGCCAAGTTACAACCCTAGTTGGAAAAGCAAGATGCTATAAGCCCAAGGGCTCCAACAGGGAAAAATAGCCCAGTGAGGAAAGGAAATAAGGAAATAAATAATTGAAGAGAAGAAATTAACAATAAATCATTCTAAATACAGTAACAACATCAATAGGGGTTTTTAAAGGTCGCCTATGAATGACAGAGGTAAGGGACATGGAAAATGCCCTAGCTAGCCGGACAATACCATAGAGACTAAATATATATAAATATGATCAGCACCCGAGCCCCCTCTCCACCCAAGCTAGGACCAGGGAGCGTCCGACAGTGGCTGCTGATTACTCAGTAGGTAAACTTATAGGCTTCCCAACCCGCCCCCAATCGTTAGCATACAAGGATGGTGAGGTTGCAGACACTACCAGAAACTATTGAGTTTGAGTGTAACTCGAACCCCAGTTCAGCCGATCGCGAGGCATTGATGTTTCCGATATATTACCACAGCAAATAAAAAATTTACCTTATTGTCCTTTTGAGCAATAGCCGTTTTTAGGGGTACATAGGTCATTCTTCTGGATCATCAACATCCACTACCTTCTAATCGTTCTTCTGTTACTCAAGAGCGAGTTTTGAACCTTTAAATTTTATGAATGCCGTCATAAAAGATCGTGTTTTAATTGTTACTTGTTATTCCATCGTGATCACAATGTATTTCTATTTATGTATGTCTTGTGTTAAGGTTTATATATGCTTTTTTACAAATTGGACTCGGGTCGTTATCTGCTGTCACCAAGTTATTTTTCTCGTATTGTCCAGTCTTGCTTTATGCAAAGTGTTTTTTTAGTATTGTAATACGTGTGGAATTTATCATATATGGTCTAGAAATAATGACAGTAGTAGTAGTAGTAGTAGTAGTAGTAGTAGTAGTAGTAGTACTAGTAGTAGTAGTAGTAATAGCAGCAGCAGCAGCAGCAATAGTAATTGAGTAAAGCTCTCCTTGGTTGCCAAGGTCTGCTGTTCTCTCCCTGTCTCTGTCTCTAGGGTAACGTAGTCAGCAATCTAGACTTATTTTGTGGATATTGAGAAATATTTGCGAGAAAAGTGGATACTTTTGTAAGCTGTGCTGCGAATGTCGTGCAACAAGCAGGAAGTATTGGCTCTGGCAAGTTTTCTAGGTTCATTTTCATCGGGTTCCCAGCTTTGCAGCTCGACCAGACCGATGCAGACCGAGGAATCTGAGGAAAATGTGGGGAATGCAAGAGATTGCGCGCGCTTTCTCTGCAAATGCTCAGTGCTGCTTATGATTTCTGTTCATTATCATTATTGGTAGTAGTTTCGTTGCTGCTTTTATTATTAATACGTTTACTTTTATTACGAATAATGATGATAATGACAATGATGAAAAAATTAGATGTTAATGAAAGAAACTTCTATAAAATAAAATAGATTTTCGTCAACATATGGAAATTAAGAGTATAAGAATTATGCATAAAGAGAGGACCCCTTGAATTACCGTATAAACTTGTAGAACTACAGCCTATATAATCAATAGATTATATATTGGCGAAAAAAATTAGATAATTTTATCCGTGAAAAATTATAAGATTCAGTAATTGATTAAACGAAAACTATTTTTTAACCTTTAAAAAATTATAAATACAAAAAAAAATACTTTCTTCATATTTATACTTCAAGAAATATTTGGCTGCAGCTTTCTTTGTGGAAAGTTAAAGCTATTCCTGTGGTTAAATGATTAATCTTATTAGCAATTTCGAGTCACTTCTCGATGAATATATATCCAAAGTTAACGCTTCTATACGACGCGATTACAATTTCCTAGTTTTATAGGAAGGGAGAAACATATAACGGGATGATGGTTTTAGATTGGTCCCCCTTACAACGAAGGAGAGAGAGAGAGAGAGAGAGAGAGAGAGAGAGAGAGAGAGAGAGAGAGAGAGAGAGAGGACGTTCGTAATGCGATTATAATGATGCATGCTGGTGAGCAATCAATTAAACTCTCGGGTTTGTTATTAATGATTGTACGAAAACGCATATATATATATTCTCTCTCTCTCTCTCTCTCTCGTCTCTCTCTCTCTCTCTCTCTCTCTCTCTCTCTCTCCTCTCTCTCTCTCTCTCTCTCTCTCTCTCCACCGTGTTTAAAGAAGCCAAATGGATTATCTAGTGCAGCTGGTAGACTTGAAGCCACGAATGTGGGAAAAGGAAATTTCAAATTCCTTCCTTTGTTTTCACTTAGCAATTTAACACTTACCAGAACTCTTGACAACAGCGAAAGTAACGTAAATA
>NC_090751.1:11364602-11367102 GCF_036898095.1 Palaemon carinicauda
TTTAAAGGTAAAAGAAAACTTACGGAATTGTGGATCTCTCTCTCTCTCTCCTCTCTCTCTCTCTCTCTCTCTCTACGTTTTAAATTCACTTTTAAAGGCAAAAGGAAACTTTCGGGGAGCGTGGATCTCTCTCTCTCTCTCTCTCTCTCTCTCTCTCTCTCTCTCTTTTTTTTTTTACACGTTTAAAATTGCAAGTTTTTCTTTTCAATTACTGTGTATGCATGCGCATGTATTCCTCGCCTTCATTTAAACAATGTTTTTGAAGTCATTTCTTGTACATTTCACATACATCGTTTGTAACTTCTTGGACATTTCAGATGTATCGTTGTAACTTCTTGGACATTTCATATATATCGTTTATAACTTCTTGTACATTTCATATACATCATTCGTAACTTCTTGGACATTTCATATACATCGTTTGTAACTTCTTGACATTTCATATAAATCGTTTGTAACTTCTTGTACATTTCACATACATCGTTTGTAACTTCTTGGACATTTCACATACATGGTATATAACATCTTGTACATTTCACATACATCATTTCTATATCACCAACATTACTCATATTTCTCTGTTGCTTTCTGCATTAATTGATTTATTAATAAAGAAGTGACTGATATGCCCTTCTTCCATTTGAAACACTTGAGAACACATATGTACTGTTTATGTGAGAGGCTGAGATCAAGGGCTCTTCAGATCTCCTCTGTTCTGTGTTTCTCAGAACTACTGTTTTACCTCAGTTCGGGTCTTATCAGGACCCACTTAAACGGGTCCTGGGTCTTACAACGATTGGGCTCTGTTTTAAATCTTTCTGTCGAAATACAGTAAAGGAAATTAAGGTGGAACGATTGGGCTCTGTTTAAATCTCATTGTCGAAATACAGTAAAGGAAATTAAGGGGGAACGATTGGGCTCTGTTTAAATCTCGTTGTCGAAATACAGGAAAGGAAATTAAGGCGGAACGATTGGACTCTGCTGAAATCTCACTGTTGAAATACAGTAAAAGAAATGAAGGGGGAACGATTGGGCTCTGTTTAAACCTCACTGTCGAAATACAGTAAAGGAAATTAAGGGGGGGAACGATTGGGCACTGTTTAAATCTCGTTGTCGAAATACAGGAAAGGAAATAAGGCGGAACGATTGGACTCTGCTGAAATCTCACTGTTGAAATACAGTAAAAGAAATGAAGGGGGAACGATTGGGCTCTGTTTAAATCTCACTGTCGAAATACAGTAAAGGAAATT
Organism: Palaemon carinicauda; assembly: GCF_036898095.1. Taxonomy (NCBI): domain Eukaryota; kingdom Metazoa; phylum Arthropoda; class Malacostraca; order Decapoda; family Palaemonidae; genus Palaemon; species Palaemon carinicauda. The sequence continues at coordinate 11,365,853 of NC_090751.1, forward strand.
AGGGGTGGAACGATTGGGCTCTTGTTTAAATCTTTTGTCGAAATACAGTAAAGGAAATTAAGGGGGAACGATTGGGCTCTGTTTAAATCTCACTGTCGAAATACAGTGAAGGAAATAAAGGTGGAATGATTGGGCTCTGTTTAAATCTCACTGTCGAAATACAGTAAAGGAAATTAAGATGGCCTACTGGGACTAGTTAAGAAGGAGTTATTGAAAGGAGTCTGTTTTTTTTTTCCTCATTCTTTATCGTTATATATTTTTTATGAAGATTTAATTTTTTTACGTGTGTTTATGGATACTATTGATCCATGTAGACGGATAATGAGACGTCGGAATATGGGTTTTCTTCATTTATTACTAAAGGTTCGTAAGTACGCACTACTATTCTGTACACAGCTATCACTCTCTCAGGCACGAGAGCCTTGTCTACTTGAGCGCACAAGGCAACTAAACTCCCCTCGCTATCAAAATGCAATCTTGCTACAACAACATGCTGCGTTATAGGTTTTTTGGAATTCTCATGATTAAAGAGTTCATTTACCTTGATGTACAGAACACATCTACATACATGAATTAGGACACTATTATTTCAAAAAGTGTTAGTTTATGCATAATAGTTTTTACGTATGTTTATGCATACTATTATTTTGAGAAGTCTTGCTGTTATTGTAACATTAAGAATAATAAATGCATTATTTTAAGGAAATATTACAACGGTATATAAGAAATGTTCTGTAGTTATTTTCATTATCATTATAGGGGATGAGATTTTTTTAGTATAATGGTGCAGTATTCTTTAGCTTCAAAGTTTTTTTTTTTTTTTTTTGCCTCTTTTTCCGAAAAATATATAAATAAGAAGGTTTATAAATAGTGTACTTTTACAATTCATTTGGCCAAACGTCCATTTTTATATATGGCCAATATATTACATTAGAGGGTTTATTACAGTAAAGCTTAGGCCTTGAGTGAAGGGTAATCCTGTCATAGTTACTAAAGGATTTCTTCCCAACCACCGTGGATACTCTGTCGTGTTTATTAATACTCCTTTAACAAGTCTGGAGTTTGTTTACTTCGTTTGAACATTTAAACAGTTAAAGAAATATTTACATATTTTATTTTTTTTTATTTTTGTCCCAATAATAAACTGCTAAAGCCTTATTCCGATTTGTTCTCTTGGTTGTGCTTTTAATGTTATTATTATTATTATTATTATTATTATTATTATTATTATTATTATTATTATAGTTATT
>NC_090751.1:11372102-11374602 GCF_036898095.1 Palaemon carinicauda
CCTATTTCAATTCTCACTTTACAGTGATCTATTTCAATTCTCACTTTACAGTGAGGTGTGGTGGCCGATGAGGTAACGTCCCTGACTGGTGAACGCCAGACTGGGGTTCCAGTCCAGCTCAAACTTGTTAGTTCATTTGTTCTCTGCAGTCTCACCTTGTGAGGGAGCCTATAGGTCTATCTGCGGAGTCATCAGCAGCCATTGCCTGGCCCTCCTTGGTCCTAGCTTTGTGGTGGATAGGGGGCTCTGGCGCTGATCATTTGTATATATGGTCATTCTCCAGGGCAATGTCACTGTCCCTTGCCTCTGCCATTCATAAGTGGCCTTTAAACCTTTAAAAGAAAATCGCTGCTTTTAATCTTTTGCAAAGACCATCCCTACAAATAATCTTCAAGAAGAAAGCACTGCTAGTAACCTTCAAGGTTTCAGAAAAAAATAGCGCTATTATTAATCCTGCATCAGTAAAAAAATGTAACGTTTTCTCTTAAAATAAAAAAATAAGGCTTCTACTTGTCTTATTAAATCGGGATTAAATGCGACTAAATGTCTGAAAGATTTCAGAAAAAAATTGTGCTATTATTAATATTGCATCAGTAAAAAGAATTACCGTTTTCTCTTAAAATAAAAAAATAAGGCTTCTACTTGTCTTATTAAATCGAGAATAAATGTGACTAAATGTCTGAAAGATTTCAGAAAAAAAATAGTGCTATTATTTGTCCTAATCAGTAAAAAAATGAAACGTCTCTTAAAGTTAAAGAAATAAGGCTTCTACTTGTCTTATTTAATCGGAAATAAAGATAACTAAATGTCTGAAAGGTTTCAGAAAAAAATAGTGCTATTATTAATCTTGCATCAGTAAAAAATTGTACGGTTGTCTCTTAAAGTTAAAAAATAAGGCTTCTACTTGTCTTATTCAATCGGGAATAAATGTGACTGAATGTCTGGAAGTTTTCAGAAGAAAAAAAAAAAAGTAAATTAGGTAATTCCATTAACATTGAAATTTATGAGTGGTCGTAGAAGATATTGAATGGATAGGGGTATTATCCTAAAAATATTTGTTTTATTCTGGGGTTATACATGTAGCTAAAATATAGTGTTGTCAAACCTAAAGCGGATCCATTTTCATTGAAAATAGGTTCAATTATTCATCTGGATAGAGAGAGAGAGAGAGAGAGAGAGAGAGAGAGAGAGAGAGAGAGAGAGAGAGAGAGAGAGAGAGAGAGACCTAGCATATAAGCCTGAGGTTATTAATTCCCACCCGTATCGGAAATATCAATTAAACTACATAACTGAATGTAAAGTTTAAATGGATTTTTTCAAACTATTTCATTTGTGTTTTACTCTGAGATTCTTATCACCGTAAGTCCTTAATTAGGTATACACCCGATATTATTATTATTATTATTATTATTATTATTATTATTATTATTATTAGTAGTAGTAGTAGTAGTAGTAGTAGTAGTAGTAGTACCACCACCACCTAAGCTACAACTCTTGTTGGAAAAGCAGAATCCTATAAGAAGAAGGGCTCCAATAGGGAAAAATAGTTCAGTGTGGAAAGGAAATAAGGAAATAGATAAAATACAAGAGAAGTAATGAACAATTAAAATAAAATATTTTAAAAACAATAATAAGATTCCTTCAAGTTATACGTCCAAAGGAAATTATTCCCTGGCCTTCATACAAATCAGATACAGATTCCTGTCATTTGAAAGCAAAAAAAATAAATAAAAAAAAAAAAAAATGCTGTCATTAAGTCAAGATTATTGAGCCTTTAGCGAGAATGCTAATGATGGTTAATGAAATTCACGAGAAGCTGTTTCAGGGAAAAGGGATTGTCGGAGATTAACTTCCAATCCGTTGCCTTTATAGACTTCGATTGGGACACGTTAGTGCACTATTCGTTGCTACCACTTTAGACATGTTCGAAAGGTCTTCTTCTTCTATTGTTGTTGTTTTTGAGATTGCCTGGCACGGGCTCTTGCACACTTGCAGCCCGTAGGTGTGTTTTGGGGTTGTAGGTGGTTTGGGATATTGGATAATCTGCAACTTTTATTTGTAGGTGGTTTGGGATATGGGATAATCTGCAACTTTTATTTGTAGGTGGTTTGGGATATGGGATAATCTGTAACTTTTATTTGTAGGTGGTTTGGGATATGGGATAATCTTCAAATTTTATTTGTGGGTTGTTTGGGATATGGGATAATCTGCAACTTTTATTTGTGGGTGGTTTGGGATATGGGATAATCTGCAACTTTTATTTGTAGGTGTTTTGGGATATGGGATAATCTTCAAATTTTATTTGTGGGTTGTTTGGGATATGGGATAATCTACAACTTTTATTTGTAGGTGGTTTGGGATGTGGGTTAAGGATAATCGGCAACTTTTATTTGTTGCCAATTTAGCTGTCTCTATTTTTAAAGGTGCCCCAGCCTCTTTAGGTCAAATGAAGAGGAAGAAGGAACCCACTTTGGGGAGAACGTTTTCTCCTTTCCGTCAC
>NC_090751.1:11382102-11389602 GCF_036898095.1 Palaemon carinicauda
AATAATCCTACTTTTGCAACTAGGGTTGTAGCTTGGCTGGTAATAATAATAATAATAACAATAATAATAATAATAATGATAATAATAATAATAATATTGGTACTCTACGATTGAAAAATAATTATCTTCCTATTTTATTTTCAGGTTAGTGTTGTCTTCACACTTTGGTACGTACCTTGTAGAGCAGAAATTGAGTAAGTAAACAAAATTTTAAGTTACTTATTTTATTTATTGGTATGTCAGAATATACTGTAGTTATCTTTTTCATTTATTGGTATGTCAGAAGATACTATAGTTACCTTTTTTATTTATTGGTATGTCAGAATGATACTCTAGTTTTTTTTATTTATTGGTATGTCAGGAGATACTATAATTACCTCTTTTATTTATTGGTATGTCAGAAGATACAATAGTTACCTTTTTTATTTATTGGTATGTCAGAAGATACAATAATTACCTTTTTTTATTTATTGGTATGTCAGGAGATACTATAGTTACCTTTTTTATTTATTGGTATGTCAGAAAGATACTATAATTACTTTTTTATTTATTGGTATGTCAGAAGATACTATAATTACCTCTTTTATTTATTGGTATGTCAGAAGATACAATAGTTACCTTTTTTATTTATTGGTATGTCAGGAGATACTATAGTTACCTTTTTTATTTATTGGTATGTCAGAAAGATACTATAATTACTTTTTACCTCCGCCAGGAGGTTATGTTTTCGGTTCGGTTTGTTTGTTTGTTTGTTTGTTTGTTTCTCTGTTTGTCTGTCTGTCTGTGGACAACGTAGAGGCCACATTTCTACACGGAATCACTTCAAACTTGGCCAAGTAGTTCCCCAATGTGTATGGAAGAACTGATTAAATTTTGGTCAAGGTCACCCCAAGGTCAAGGTCACAGGGGTCACTGGTGTCACTATGACATAAGTGGCCATATCAAGAGACAGAAATAAAGCACTGACTTTTGCATAAGCCAACAGGGAAGTCCTAGTCCAGGCGCAACCCATGGGTGATGTTCAAATTTATAAAGGTCAAAGGTCAAGGTCATATTGGTGCATTATATCAATGTCATATTAAGTATCAGTGGCAAATGAACAAAGATCACTTGAAGGTCAAAAGTCAAGCAGGTCACTTGAAGGTCAAGGTCACGTGAAGGTCAAGGTCACGTGAAGGTCAAGGTCACCTGAAGGTCAAGGTCACGTGAAGGTCAAGTACATTTGAAGATCAAGGTCACTTGAAGCCAAGGTCATGTGAAGGTCAAGGTCACGTGAAGGTCAAGGTCACTTGAAGGTCACGTGAAGGTCAAGGTCATGTGAAGGTCAAAGTCACATTAAGGTCAAGGTCACCTTGGCGGAGGTATGTCCTCTACGAGGACCATGTCCGCGTTCAGGACTTGCTCACTTGTTTATTTATTGGTATGTCAGGAGATACTATAGTTACCTTTTTTATTTATTGGTATGTCAGGAGATACTATAGTTACCTTTTTTATTTATTGGTATGTCAGAAGATACAATAATTACCTTTTTTATTTATCGGTATGTCAGGAGATACTATAGTTACCTTTTTTATTTATTGGTATGTCAGAAGATACAATAATTACCTTTTTTATTTATTGGTATGTCAGGAGATACTATAGTTACCTTTTTTATTTATTGGTATGTCAGAAAGATACTATAATTACTTTTTTATTTATTGGTATGTCAGAAGATACTATAATTACCTCTTTTATTTATTGGTATGTCAGAAGATACAATAGTTACCTTTTTTATTTATTGGTATGTCAGGAGATACTATAGTTACCTTTTTTATTTATTGGTATGTCAGAAAGATACTATAATTACTTTTTTATTTATTGGTATGTCAGAAGATACAATAATTACCTTTTTTATTTATTGGTATGTCAGGAGATACTATAGTTACCTTTTTTATTTATTGGTATGTCAGAAGATACAATAATTACCTTTTTTATTTATTGGTATGTCAGGAGATACTATAGTTACCTTTTTTATTTATTGGTATGTCAGGAGATACTATAGTTACCTTTTTTTATTTATTGGTATGTCAGAAGATACAATAGTTACCTTTTTATTTATTGGTATGTCAGAAGATACAATAATTACCTTTTTTATTTATTGGTATGTCAGGAGATACTATAGTTACCTTTTTTATTTATTGGTATGTCAGAAAGATACTATAATTACTTTTTTATTTATTGGTATGTCAGAAGATACAATAATTACCTTTTTTATTTATTGGTATGTCAGGAGATACTATAGTTACCTTTTTTATTTATTGGTATGTCAGAAGATACAATAATTACCTTTTTTATTTATTGGTATGTCAGAAAGATACTATAATTACTTTTTTATTTATTGGTATGTCAGAAGATACAATAATTACCTTTTTTATTTATTGGTATGTCAGGAGATACTATAGTTACCTTTTTTATTTATTGGTATGTCAGAAGATACAATAATTACCTTTTTTATTTATTGGTATGTCAGGAGATACTATAGTTACCTTTTTTATTTATTGGTATGTCAGGAGATACTATAGTTACCTTTTTTTATTTATTGGTATGTCAGAAGATACAATAGTTACCTTTTTATTTATTGGTATGTCAGAAGATACAATAATTACCTTTTTTATTTATTGGTATGTCAGGAGATACTATAGTTACCTTTTTTATTTATTGGTATGTCAGAAAGATACTATAATTACTTTTTTATTTATTGGTATGTCAGAAGATACAATAATTACCTTTTTTATTTATTGGTATGTCAGGAGATACTATAGTTACCTTTTTTATTTATTGGTATGTCAGAAAGATACTATAATTACTTTTTTATTTATTGGTATGTCAGAAGATACAATAATTACCTTTTTTATTTATTGGTATGTCAGGAGATACTATAGTTACCTTTTTTATTTATTGGTATGTCAGAAGATACAATAATTACCTTTTTTATTTATTGGTATGTCAGGAGATACTATAGTTACCTTTTTTATTTATTGGTATGTCAGAAAGATACTATAATTACTTTTTTATTTATTGGTATGTCAGAAGATACAATAATTACCTTTTTTATTTATTGGTATGTCAGGAGATACTATAGTTACCTTTTTTATTTATTGGTATGTCAGGAGATACTATAGTTACCTTTTTTTATTTATTGGTATGTCAGAAGATACAATAGTTACCTTTTTTATTTATTGGTATGTCAGAAGATACAATAATTACCTTTTTTATTTATTGGTATGTCAGGAGATACTATAGTTACCTTTTTTATTTATTGGTATGTCAGAAAGATACTATAATTACTTTTTTATTTATTGGTATGTCAGAAGATACAATAATTACCTTTTTTATTTATTGGTATGTCAGGAGATACTATAGTTACCTTTTTTATTTATTGGTATGTCAGAAGATACAATAATTACCTTTTTTATTTATTGGTATGTCAGGAGATACTATAGTTACCTTTTTTATTTATTGGTATGTCAGAAAGATACTATAATTACTTTTTTATTTATTGGTATGTCAGAAGATACAATAACTACCTTTTTTATTTATTGGTATGTCAGGAGATACTATAGTTACCTTTTTTATTTATTGGTATGTCAGAAGATACAATAACTACCTTTTTTATTTATTGGTATGTCAGGAGATACTATAGTTACCTTTTTTATTTATTGGTATGTCAGAAAGATACTATAATTACTTTTTTATTTATTGGTATGTCAGAAGATACAATAGTTACCTTTTTTATTTATTGGTATGTCAGAAGATACAATAATTACCTTTTTTATTTATTGGTATGTCAGGAGATACTATAGTTACCTTTTTTATTTATTGGTATGTCAGAAGATACTATAATTACCTTTTTTATTTATTGGTATGTCAGGAGATACTATAGTTACCTTTTTTATTTATTGGTATGTCAGGAGATACTATAGTTACCTTTTTTATTTATTGGTATGTTAGAAAGATACTATAGTTACCTTTTTTATTTATTGGTATGTCAGAAAGATACTATAATTACTTTTTTATTTATTGGTATGTCAGGAGATACAATAATTACCTTTTTTATTTATTGGTATGTCAAGAGATACTATAGTTACCTTTTTTATTTATTGGTATGTCAGAAAGATACTATAGTTACCTTTTTTATTTATTGGTATGTCAGGAGATACTATAGTTACCTTTTTTATTTATTATTATGTCAGAAAGATACTATAGTTACCTTTTTTATTTATTGGTATGTCAGGAGATACTATAATTACCTTTTTTTATTTATTGGTATGTCAGAAGATACTATAATTACCTTTTTTATTTATTGGTATGTCAGGAGATACTATAGTTACCTTTTTTATTTATTGGTATGTTAGAAAGATACTATAGTTACCTTTTTTATTTATTGGTATGTCAGAAAGATATTATAGTTACCTTTTTTATTTATTGGTATGTCAGGAGATACTATAGTTACCTTTTTTATTTATTGGTATGTCAGGAGATACTATAGTTACCTTTTTTTATTTATTGGTATGTCAGGAGATACTATAATTACCTTTTTTATTTATTGGTATGTCAGGAGATACTATAGTTACCTTTTTTATTTATTGGTGTGTCAGAAAGATACTATAGTTACCTTTTTTATTTATTGGTGTGTCAGAAAGATACTATAGTTACCTTTTTTATTTATTGGTATGTCAGGAGATACTATAGTTACCTTTTTTATTTATTGGTGTGTCAGAAAGATACTATAGTTACCTTTTTTATTTATTGGTATGTCAGGAGATACTATAGTTACCTTTTTTATTTATTGGTGTGTCAGGAGATACTATAATTACCTTTTTTATTTATTGGGATTTCAAAAAGATACTATAGTTACCTTTTTTATTTATTGGTATGTCAGGAGATACTATAGTTACCTTTTTTATTTATTGGTATGTCAGAATGATACTCTATTTATTTTATTTATTGGTATGTCAGAAGATACTATAGTTACCTTTTTTATATATTGGGGTCAGAAGATACTATAGTTACCTTTTTTATTTATTGGTATGTCAGGAGATACTATAGTTACCTTTTTTATTTATTATTATGTCAGAAAGATACTATAGTTACCTTTTTTATTTATTATTATGTCAGAAAGATACTATAGTTACCTTTTTTATTTATTGGTGTGTCAGAAAGATACTATATTTACCTTTTTTATTTATTGGTATGTCAGGAGATACTATAGTTACCTTTTTTATTTATTGGTGTGTCAGAAAGATACTATAGTTACCTTTTTTATTTATTGGTATGTCAGGAGATACTATAGTTACCTTTTTTATTTATTGGTGTGTCAGGAGATACTATAATTACCTTTTTTATTTATTGGGATTTCAAAAAGATACTATAGTTACCTTTTTTATTTATTGGTATGTCAGGAGATACTACAGTTACCTTTTTTATTTATTGGTATGTCAGAATGATACTCTATTTATTTTATTTATTGGTACGTCAGAAGATACTATGGTTACCTTTTTTTATTTATTGGTATGTCAGGAGATACTATAGTTACCTTTTTTTATTTATTGGTATGTAAGAAGATACTATAATTCTTTTTTTATTTTTTTTGTATGTTAGAAGATACCATAGTTACCTTTTTTATTCATTGATATATCAGAAGATACTATAATTACCTCTTTTATAAATTGGTAGGTCAGAAGATACTATAGTTACCTTTTCTATTTATTGGTATGTCAGGAGGTACTATAGTTACCTTTTCTATTTATTGGTATGTCAGGAGATACTATAGTTACCTTTTTTATTTATTGATATGTCAGAAAGATAGTATAGTTACCTTTTTTATTTGTTGGTATGTCAGAAGATACTATAATTACCTTTTTTATTTATTGGTATGTCAGGAGATAGTATAGTTAGCTTTTTTTATTTATTGGTATGTCAGAAAGATACTATAGTTACCTTATTTTATTTATTGGTATGTCAGAAGATACTATAATTACCTTTTTATTTAATGGTATATCAGAAGATACTATAGTTACCTTTTTTATTTGTTGGTATGTCAGAAGATACTATAATTACCTTTTTTATTTATTGGTATGTCAGGAGATAGTATAGTTAGCTTTTTTTATTTATTGGTATGTCAGGAGATACTATAATTACCTTTTTTTATTTATTGGTATGTCAGAAGATACAATAGTTACCTTTTTATTTATTGGTATGTCAGATGATACTATAATTACCTTTTTATTTATTGGTATGTGAGAAGATACTATAGTTACCTTTTTATTTATTGGTATGTCAGAAGATACTATAGTTACCTTTTTTATTTATTGGTACGTCAGAAGTTACTATAGTTACCTTTTTTATTTATTGGTATGTCAGTAGATACTATAATTACCTTTTTATATTTATTGGTATGTCAGAAAGATACTATAGTTACCTTTTTTATTTATTGGTATGTCAAAAGATACTATATTTACTGTTTTGTTTGGAATACAGGTGCCAAAATTATAGAAATTTCTGCACAGCCTTGGAAATTGTAAGAAGGGCATCTCATGCTCCAAGGCCCTTGAGAAAGCTAAACTATAAATTTTCAGAATGTCTATATTAGTTTTCCATTCATTTTATGTAACCATTGGTTTGTGTATATGGAAGTTCTGTCGAAAATGATTTTGGAAATTTTGAGAGACGTATTAAAAAGATGTAGACAATGAAGCCATCTATTAAGACTATTGTGACCAAGTTGTGGAATGATCTTCCTAATCGGGTAGTTGAATAGGTAGAATTTCCAAAAGTTCAAACTTGCAGCAAATGTTTTTATGTTGAACCGGCTGACATAAGTTTCTTTTCATAGTTTATATATGAAATGTATGTTTTATTGATGTTACTGTCGTTAAAATATCTTATTTTAGTTGTTCATTACTTTTCATACAGTTTATTTATTTCCTGATTTCCTTTCCTCGCTGGACTATTTTTCCCTGTTGGAGTCCTTGTGTTAATAGCATCCTGCTTTTCCAACTAGGGTTGTGTCTTAGCTAATAATAATAATAATAATAATAGTAATAATAATAATAATAATAATAATAGATTCACATGTGTATCTGCTCTGTCTCGCCGGGATAAGGAATGAGGTAGCAGGACAAAAAACTTATTTTAAAATTATACATCTTTGCTAGTATCGCCCCAAATATTAGCAGCTGAGGTAAAGAAATATCAAGAAAAGTGGCAGTTTTCTTCCCCGCTGTCAGAAAGTAGTCCAAGCTGATAGTTTAGATCTGAGTCTTGTGACCCGTGTTGTCTTTTCGGTAGCAGTTCCCGTGTGGTCCTCAGTGAAATCCCGTATTGGGAGAATATTGTTGTTTTTAAGCATTTTAGATTTTAATCTCACTAAATGGAGAGAAGTGTATGACAGAGGAACGTTCTGGCCAGCATTAGTGATACGTTATGTAGTTAGTGTTACATCATTCAAGTGGTAGTGTT
>NC_090751.1:11394602-11407342 GCF_036898095.1 Palaemon carinicauda
AGTAATCCAGTCTTTACGTCTATCTTTGAGTTCCGTAAACTTTGTACTATAAAAGCATTTCTTATCTTCTTGAATAGCCTCTTTTCCCATTCTTCCCTTATGTTACTTCTTTGGTGCTTCTTTAGTTACTCGAGTGAGCAATATCTGTTGTGTGCAATGGCTTCTTGCGGTCACGTAACGCCAGACTCACTTCCCGGATGATAAGTGAAGATAAGGAGGGGGAATCTGACGGTGGCTATAATCTTATACGGGCGTAGTCGAGAAACTTACTCTTGGAGTTACTCATTAAAGCACTTCAATGTACAGTTGGCTTCATTAATTCCGGTACACTTATGTCTCCTTAGCTTCCCATGAAGTGTACCGGAATTAATGAAGCCAACTGTACATCAAGCTACAGTATGGGAGACATCTTTTTTTCTTATAATCTGTCTTGTGAAAGAGGCTGGAGTAGATTGTTGATGTGTGAGAATGAAAGTAATTTGATGTATTTGTTTACCTAGATGTCACTTAGAGTATTTGTATTTACCTGTGTTTTATATATATATACATATATATATATATACATATATATATATATATATATATATATATATATATATATATAAAGGCTGTTGTCACAATTTACATTTGTAAACATTTTGCGCATATTCTGTTTAAGCTTCTGTAATCACCATAAGCGTTCGAGCATTTTCTAGTTAGTGCGTGCTACTTGCTTCGCGTACGCATTATACGTTTTTTCTTTAATCAGTGTCGCTAAGTTGCATGAGTTTGTAATAAGACTATTTTCCCATTTTTTAGGGTGGGAGGGGGTTGTCTCCAAACCATCTTGACAGATATTAATACACAATTGTTAAAAAGGAACAACATTATTGCAAATCCAATTTATCCATAAGCCGTTCGTCAATAATTTCTTTCTATGAGTTTATTCTTTTTCCTTCAAAGGATATTCTCTTCTGTAGGACCTCGGATGTTTAGATAACACACTTTTAACGAATATCCTAATGATGTGTGCTCATTATGAATGTTAATATTGGGCTATCTTTTAATCAAGGTCTCTTTAGCATACGAAATCAATGTCACACAACTTGTAACTTTTAAGTTTTATTGTTTAGCATTTTTATGAAAACGTTATTGCAATTACATACGAAATCAACGTCATACAACTTAGAACATCTATAGATTGTATTTTTTAGTAATTTTTGTAAATAGGTTATTGTAAATTAAGGTAGGAATACACGGATTGGTTAACAATTCGGTCTTTGCCAATTCATGCGTTGAGGAAAGATAAGTTATTGTAAATTATTGTAGGAATACACTGGTTGGTTAACAATTAGGATAAATAAGTTATTTTAAATTATTGCAGGAATAACTGATTGGTTAACAATTAGGATAAATAAGTTATTGTAAATTATTGTAGGAATACACTGGTTGGTTAACAATTAGGATAAATAAGTTATTGTAAATTATTGCAGGAATAACTGATTGGTTAACAATTAGGTCTTTGCCAATTCATGCATTGAGGAGAGATAAGTCATTTGAAAACTATTGCAGGAATACTCTGATTGGTTAACAATTACGGCTTGCCAATTCATGCGTTGAAAATAAATAAGTTATTGTGAATTATTGTAGGAATACTCTGATTGGTTAACAATTACGTCTTGCCAATTCATGCCTTGAGGATAAGTCATTGCAAATTATTATTGGAGTACTCTGATTGGTTAACAATTAGGTCTTTACCAATTCATGCGTTGAAGAAAAATAAGTTATTGTAAATTAATGTAGGAATACTCTAATTAGTTAAAAATCACGTCTTGCCAATTCATGCCTTGAGGATAAGTCATTGTAAATTGATGTAGGAATACTCTGATTGGTTAACAATTACTTCTTGCCAATTCATGCCTTGAGGATAAGGCATTGCAAATTATAGTAGGAATACTCTGATTGGTTAATATGCGTTGAGGATAAATAAGTTATCGTAAAATATTGTAGGAATACTCTGATTGGATAGCAATTACATCTTTACCAATTCATGCGTCGAGGATAGTTATAAAGTTCAGTTTACCACACCTGAGTCTTCATGAAATATTTCTTTTACTATTGATTAAAGGAAATGGAATGCCTGGTCTGTTGTGTTTTATTTTCTTTAGTTATCCCTAACTGAAAACATTTGGCCTTTGTCGGCGACCATATTTGTTTTGACGTCAGTATATTGATTAATATATTTTTGTATTTTTTAAGTATTTGTTTTTTCTAATGTGGATGACCTAACCCCGCTTTCAATTAATCTTTTAAGATTTTTAAAGAGGGGTTGTTGCTATTTTATAGTCATTATTATTATTATTATTATTATTATTATTATTATTGTTGTTGTTATAATTATTATTTTAATTTTTATTATTATTGTTATTATTATTACAAGCTAGGCTATAACCTTACAATAGTTGAAAAAGCAAGATGTTATAAGGCCAAGGCCAAGGGCTCCAACAGGGAAAAATAGCTCAGTGAGGAAACGAAACAAACTGCAAGTAAATAACAAATTATATATATACATATATATATGTATGTATATATATATATATATATATATATACACATATATATATACACATATATACACACACACAGTAGATAGATATCCAGACACTTGCTCTTTATTATATAGGGGAGATGAGTTCACGCGTGTGATGCTGTCCAAAATCATATGACGATTCTTTTTAGGGCATATTACACCGATAGATTGATGACGTAACATCTTCATCTTCCTCTGCCACACGTTGCTTGCATCGTGTTAAGTTCAGAATGAGAAACCTTGACCTTTTCCTCACAATACAGGGCAGCAGCATTTTAATTCTTATTTGCATACTTCCAATATGACTCAAGACACATGACTATTGATAACCTAAACTTGCTAGTTCAAATTATTCTTTGTGATATTTTATTGTTTTGTTTAAACTTTCACTTCAGTGACATTTACATTTGCATCTTGGTAATTGATGGAAGTCGAAAGGCATTTTATGCTGTTTCCATGTTATTTGCTTCATTCTTTTGCTAAGTCACTTTGCATATAATGTCAGGGTCAGAGACATCATGTACAACTCTCATGCAGTATTGCTTGCTTCTTGCCAAGTCATTTTCATAATTTGCCAAGCCCTGCTTCTTCTGTATTAGTCAGGATTCAAATAAAGCAATCCTTGTCTTATTCTTACTTGTATTCTTGTTTTACCAACTTTGCTGTATTGTATTTCATCGTGTTATACCAGCTTTTGGCGTATTGTATTCCATTGTGTCATACCAATTTTGGCGTATTGTATTCTATGGTGTTATACCAATTTTGGCGGATTGTATTCCATCATGTTATACCAATTTGGCATATCGTATTCCATGGTGTCATACCAACTTTAGCATATTGTTTTTCATTGTGTTATGCCAATATTGGCATATTGTATTCCATTGTGTCATACCAACTTTAGCGTATTGTATTCCATCGTCTTATACCAACTTTGACATATTGTATTCCATTGTCGTACCAACTTTGGCGTATTATATTCCATCGTGTCATACCAAATTTTGCGTATTGTATCCCATCGCGTTATACCAACTTTGACATATTAGTTGCCCTCGGCGTCATTGGCTACTTGGTGCCCTACCAATTTTGGCGTATTGTATCCCATTGCGTTATACCAACTTTGACATAATAGTTGCACTCGGCGTCATTGGCTACTTGGTAAAAGTCACCTGTGCTATGAAAACCATTTATTCTCACCTGTGCTGTCAACAGATGCTATCTTTTCACCTGAATGAACGGCGTGGGTTTTGACATGTTCTATTCAGCAATACAAGTCACATAATGTCTGGTATACTGTCCTTTGTGGATAGGCTACAGTATCTTGTTATCATAAGGATAGGATACACTGTGTATCTTTAATACTCTCTTAAGACATAAATATGTGAAACTATGCTGAGATGTTCAAGTGAAAGTAGGTGACTTCAATTTCAAATTTTATTCTCGATTCCAAATACGTTTGAGCTGATTTATATATATATATATATATACACAGTATATATATATATATATATATATTTATATCACACATTTATAGTTATATGTGCCCATATTTTAATTATATATATATATATATATATAGAGAGAGAGAGAGAGAGAGAGAGAGAGAGAGAGAGAATTTAATGTTTTTATCCTATGTATGTTGCTCTCTCTCTCTCTCTCTCTCTCTCTCTCTCTCTCTCTCTGTTTTTTTGTTTTAACAAAAGAATAACCATTGTAATAATGGAAATAAGATTTTGACTTTGACTTAGATTGTGACTCTCTCTCTCTCTCTACTCTCTCTCTCTCTCTCTCCCGGCCATTAATCATCAACTATATTACAATTTCCGTCTGTTAACAGTCATTTGCCCATCTATACATTCCGAGGGTAAACATGACCTGACATTTCTACTTCCCTTTCCGCCCAACCTATCATTAGACATGGAAGTCGCATTATATCACGAGGGAGTTCAGCGCGTCCTTGAAATATTTCAGATATGTTCAATTTGATTAAGAGAGGGTAAATAGGCTGGCATTATTAAAGCTGGTGTACCCGGGCAGTATTTAGGAAGTATTGCGTTTATTGGTCAGGCTTACCCGGGTCGTGTCCTTATTGGTGGCTTCTAATTTGTAAGGTCATAGGAAATCTAGGAGTCAACGCTGATACAAAATGAGTGGTGACGTATGTTTTGAGAATTATACATTTTTCTTTTTCCTTTTTTCGTTAAGTCAAAGAAACGTAGGCTTTTAAACTTTTAAGAGGGTAGTTTATTAATTAATAAGTAAAATTGATTTAATTCATGTATTTATTAATACACGGAAATGCAGGTTTTAAAGCTTAAAGCTTTTAGAGGATGGAAAAGGAATTATTTATTTTGCAGTAACTCGAATTTATTATTTTTTTTTAATCTTTGTATTAATTAGTGGCAACCTAGACTGCAGAGCTAACAGAGGATAAGTGACTTATCTGTAAAGGTAAATTTTAAAACTATTAAGGGAATAAAACTTTTTATATTAAATAAATAAAATTTATTTAATTAGTTGAAACTTAGACCTCAGAGATAATGGAGGATCTATTTTTTATTTTGTTAGTTCAAGGTTTAAAGTTCTTGAAAATGAAGAATCTTTATGTAGCTATGAGTCAAATTTATGAAGACCTTGGCTTCAGAGCTAATAGATGATACGTAACTTGATATCTGGTGTCAGTACTAGCAGTAAATGCTATGAGAGGAAGGGTAACTTGATATCTGTAAAGAAAATATATGTTTATATATTCATTTGACTTCTGGATGTCTTAGTCAAATTGTATGGAGGATTTAAAAACTGCGCACTTGAGTTCAAATGTTCAGTTTATATCCTGAACTGAAAATTATAAGTTCAAATATGTAAAATTTATCTTCATTTGTTTTTCATTTTTTTGATGGCAGACAAATTACATACATTTACCTTAAAGAGAGGATTAAATTGTGTTGTCTGTAGTACATGAGGGTCTCTAAGTTTAAATTCTCTCTCTCTCTCTCTCTCTCTCTCTCTCTCTCTCTCTCTTTCATGATATAACAATACAATTATTTCAACAATGGCAGAAGCATGAGCTTTATACATTTATCTTATGAAACATTCATAACTCTCTCTCTCTCTCTCTCTCTCTCTCTCTCTCTCTCACTCATGATATAACAATACAATTATTTCAACAATGACAGGAGCATGAGCTTTATACATTTATCTTATGAAACATTCATAACTCTCTCTCTCTCTCTCTCTCTCCTCTCTCTCTCTCAAATTCTAGTTTGAACAATAACTGTAAAAGACTTCCCTGCAAGCGTGATACAGATGACATATAAAACAAATGCATAAACTAACTAACTCTCTCTCTCTCTCTCTCTCTCTCTCTCTCTCTCTCTCTCTCTCTCAAATTCTAGTTTGAACAATAACAGTAGAAGACTTCCCTGCAAGCTTGATACAGATGACATATAAAACAAATGCATAAACTAACTAACTAACTCTCTCTCTCTCTCTCTCTCTCTCTCTCTCTCTCTCATTGTGCTCCACCCTGCTTTGTTTTACTGGACGGTTGCCATGACAACCCCGAGTTTCGTGCGCCGAGCAAAAGTTCACCCTGTTACTGATGTATACTGTATTCCCCGAAATACGATTTATTATAGCTCTGACGTTTCTGTCATGCATTCGATTCGATAGTAATTATTATTATTATTTTTTTTTTTTATTAAACTCAACGTTCCTTTATTCATTAATGAAAATGAATTGAATCACCCTTCTTGGACATAGTTATAGTAATCGTGTTATACCCTCGGTTGTGTGATGCTAGTGTACACGACCCGTCAAAAGTGACTGCTAACTATTTAGATGTGCATATACAGATCCAATCCTTCCCACTACTTCCCCTTTTTCCTAACTACGACCCCTTTTAGCAGGGTTTGACTACTTCTCTCCCCCCCTAACCCCAGGGACGAGGAGATACCGAGTAATTATACGTCTGGCAATGCCGCTGAGCGTTACCGTATATATATATATATATATATAGATAGTCAAATACTTGCTCTTTATTATATAGGGAAAGGTTTTACAATTTTGTCTTGTACAATAGTTATAATGGTACTCTGTATTTATTCCTTGGTAGGTGTAATATATATATATATAGTATATATATTATTTTATTAGGAATAATATATTGAAATAAACTCCTCATGGTATTTGATGATATTAATAAAGGCAGCTGTGTTGTTTATGAGAAAGTTTTTATTAGCGTCCTGTTGCCTCTTTTTATATTTTCGCATGATAACTTGAATTTGCCATTAAGCTAGAATTTATGGTTCGTTATTACATATAAACTGTTTTGTGCAACAGGTGTGTGTGTTTGTATGAGAGAGAGAGAGAGAAGAGAGAGAGGAGAGAGAGAGAGAGAGGTGTTAGCTAATTTTCCCTTTGTATTGCAAAACTGGACTTTCCATTATAACATATTAATGGAGTATATGTTCATTGTATTTCCAAAGTATGACGTTGTATTTTTATTTTTTATTTCAAAGCATCATAAATTAACCAGTTTCATTTTGAATTTTATTGGTAGTTATGATGACAGGAATAGTTTTCATAATGTTTTGATTGGCAGTGGATCTTTTTTTTAGCGCCTCTCTCTCCTCTCTCTCTCTCTCTCTCTCTCTCTCTCTGAATATATATATATTTATGTCTGTATGTATGTATGCATACATACAGTATATGTTTATAAGTGCGCGTGTATAGATACACGTGTGTATGCATATATATATATATATATACATATGTATGTGTATATATATATATATATACATATGTATGTGTATATATATATATATATATGTGCGTGTGTGTGTGTGTTTGTGTCTGTGTATGTATATGTCTGTGTGTATGTGTATTGATTATCAATATACTCAAAAACGTACTCTCCTCTCTAACACAGACATTTGAGCTTCGTGGATATTAATAGTTTTTATTATTCATTTTGTGAGCTCAAGAGGGCGTGCACTGGAACTTAGCATACGAAATCATCATTAATTATCCTTTGGAATATTAATCAAGAATTGAAGTAATGGTTTCCAGCGTTTTTAAACTTCATAGTTGTTTCTTTGTATTAGTTTTCCCTTTCGTATATAACCTCCCTGTTTTCCCTCCGTCATATATCTGTGGTATATAACCTCTCTATTTTCCTTACATCATAGCTATGTTGGGTTATAACCTTCCTATTTTCCCTTCGTCATATCTGTGTGGTATATAACGTCCCTATTTTCCTTACGTCATAGCTATGTTGGTTATAACCTCCCTATTTTCCCTTCGTCATATATCTGTGGTATATAACTTCCCTATTTTCCTTTCGTCATAGCTATGTTGTATATAACCTCCCTATTTTCCTTACGTAATATCCAAGTGGTATATAACCTCCCTATTTTCTTACGTTATATCCATGCGGTGTATAAACTCCCAATTCTCCTTACGTCATATCCTAGTGGTATATAACCTCCCTATTATCCCTCCGTCACATCTATGTGGTATATAACTCCTCTATTTTCCTTCCGTCATATCTATGTTGGTTATAACCTCCATATTTTCCCTTCGTCATATCCATGTGGTATATAACCACCCTATTTCCTTACGCCATATCTATATGATTTCCCTATTTTCCTTACGTCTACCTCATATATGTGTGGTATATAACCTCCCTATTTTCCTTACCTAATATCTGTATAGTATACAAATTCCCTATTCTCCCGAAATCATATCTAATAGGTGTCCAAACTCCCTAGTTTCCTTACGTCATACCTAATTGGTATACAATCCCTCTATTTTTTGTATCTATGAAATGTAATTTAATTTAGTTTAATCAAGCTTTCCGTGTTTATGCTTATGATTTGCGTTATGTGTTGTTGACAAATCGAGATTTCCGATTGTTCAAGAAAATGCAAAACATTAAATTTATCAAGTATTTATTTTTTCATTATATTCCACAATACTATAAGAAGGTTAAAACTTAATTTATTTTCCGAAATTTTACATTTTTTAAGGTAACCTTATGTTCGTTTCATCCAAAATCTATGAAGTATTAAGTGACATTCTTCTTAAATTCTCAATGTCTGGAGTTGATGACCATTATAAGATTTTTTTTTCTTGAATTTTATGTATTATGACCCTTTGAAATCTTAATAGAAAACATAGAATACATAATTTGATGAATTCGTTTAACTCATTCGCAGCTGGTTGATTTTCGTTGATTTTACAACTTTTATTAAAAAAGAAATTTTTTCATACGATATTTCTAACTGCATATCATTAAATATCATTAAAGTTTACCTTGTTGCAATGATTAAACAACCGATTAATTACATACACATTTATTAAATGTAGTATTTTTTATTCTTACTTTCATTGTTTCGTAAAGAAAAATTGCCCAGTCTGCTTGATGAAAAATATTTTTCAAAATTCGTACATTTTTTCTTGCCTCCAAAATTGCCAATTGAAAGCCAATTGGAATTGTCAGTTGATGTTCGCACCTCTTGTTACTTGTAAGAAACAGGAACATTCCAAATAAGAGAAGGAATGAAAATGGAATGTTAATAGGAATGTATGAACTGCGCTTTTTATTTTCCTCTTGGAAGGGAAAACGGTGATTGAAGTTATAAGGGAGAGAGAGAAGGGAATGAGACAAGAAATGAATCCAGTAAAGGATGACGGGGAAGAAGATAGAGTTGGGAGAGAATGTTATTTGCATGCTAGAACAAAAGGGGAAATAAGGAAAGGATGAGATCAGAGGGAGAGAGAAGGAGAATTTTGTATAGTGTCGGAATGTGTATGTATCTATGTATATATATATGTATATATTTATATGTATATATATATATATATATATATATGTATATATATATGTATATATATATATGCACATGTATAATTAGTATACACATTTATATATATGATGTTTGTGTATATAAACGTGTATGCATATGTGTATATATATGTATAGATATTATGTATGTTTATATATATATATGAGAGAGAGAGAGAGAGAGAGAGAGGAGAGAGAGAGAGAGAACCTTATAACCCTACATGATAGCAGTTTGTGGATATATACAAAGAAAACATCCCATCCTTTTTTAAATGAAGTTAGTGACCGTGAGAAAAACACAATGCTAACTATTCTTTTGATAGGAATATTTAGTCACCGATGAATGAGAAAGAGAGAGAGAGAGAGAGAGAGACGAGAGAGAGAGAGAGAGAGGAAGACGTGTAAAACGTTGATTAGATTACATGAATTTCATCAAATTTCAGACAAATAACTCAAACACTATTTTACATAACCTTCGCATCAATCACTACAAATTATAATTACAGCATGTGTACATTTTATACATTTGAAGGTATTATGAATATGTATAAACGAATGCAAATGTGTATGCATACATGAAGGTATCCATGTGAGGTATTTTTTATCTTTAGTGTACACACAATGTGCATGTATGCTGAGAGAGAGAGAGAGAGAGAGAGAGAGAGAGAGAACATTAATTAAATCACATGAATTTCATCAAATTTCAGGCAAATATCAAAAAACACGTTTTTACATAAACTGCATCAATCACTACAAATTGTAATTACGGATTATCACGAGAGAGAGAGAGAGAGAGAGAGAGAGAGAGAGAGAAAGAGAGAGAGAGAGAGAGAGAGAGAGAGATACACCGCGACACGCAATGAACAATATTAAGAGCTATGAGGATGCTGTGCCCACACGAATTGGCTCTTGAGTGCCCTGCATGACATCAGCTTCCTTGCGCCAAATGAACTCTTTAACCGAATTGCTGTTCGTCTGTGTCAGTGTTTGCATCTTTATCGAGGGATTTTTACACTTTTTTTTTCTATTTTTCGTATTGTTTTTTTTCTATTTTTCATATTTTTTGTTTCTTTTTTTCGTATTGTTTTTTTTCTATTTTTCGTATTGTTTTTTTTTCTATTTTTCGTATTGTTTTTTTCTTTTTTTTCGTATTGTTTTTTTTTCTTTATTTTTCGTATGGTTTTTTTTTTTCTGTTTTTCGTACTGGGTTATTTTTTTAGGCTTTTGAAGGAAAGGAAAGGTTTGGTTTAATCTTTTTCTGGTGATTTTTGCTGTTTTTTTTTATTTTCATACTTACTTTTTTTGCCATTTAAAGGAAGGCTTTTTTTTTTTTTGCATCTTTATCTGGTGATATTTTTCTCTTTATTATGCTCGTTTCCTTTTAAGGATTTAAAGTTAGACCTTTATATATATATATATATATAATATATATTTATATATATATATATACATATATATATTTATATATGTATATATTTATATATATATATATTATATATATACTATATATATATTATTTATATATATATGTATGTGTATATATATATATGTATATATATATATATATATATCTATATATATACATATATATATACATATATATCTATATATATACATATATATACATATATATATATATATATATATATTTGGTGGGTTATTTTTTCGTTGTCTCATTTTTGCTATTGAAGAAAGATTTTTTTTGGCATCTTTACCTGGTAATTTTTTCTCTTTTCATACTCGTTTCTTTTTAAACACTAGAAGGAAGCTGTCATCTCTCAGGACTGGTCTTTTGTTCCAGGATTTTTAGCTTTATTGTTGTACCAGAGTTCTGGTTGGTTGACGAGAATGGGACATAACTAGCTGTTTTGCATCTTTGTTTTGTTTTTCATAATTTTTTTTCTCGTTATGGCTTTTTCAAGAAGCGTTATTTTAGTGGTCATTTTTCATAATTTCAGATTTTGTTTTGTATGGTTTACAGTTACAGTTAAAATACGGTTGGTTAATTAAGTTTTAAAAGGATTTTAGCATCATACATTAAATTTTGAACTTTTAACAGATAAAGAAATTGTAGTTTAGTATATACTGTAATTGGTTAGTTTTTAGCTTATGTAATAGGAATTCTTACAGTTTTTCTTCATTATTATTATTATTATTATTATTATTATTATTATTATTATTATTATTATTATTATTATTACTACTACTAGCTAAGCTACAACCCTAGTTGGAAAAGCATGATGCTATAACTCCAAGGGCTCCAACAGGGAAAATAGGGTAATAAGGTTCCAGCTAAAGTTACTTTGATATACATTCTGTAACGTAGTTGATGTTTTTAAGCATGCCATTTTAATCATTGTTGAGCCATCGCTTCCTCGATTTTGTGACTCGTTTAAAAATATCCTAAGAATTTCAAACGAAGTATAACCATTACAATTGGCTTGCATCCCAAACAAATGCATATTCTTAATACTCAAATAGCCATTAACATAAGTTACTAGGCCAGACATTATGTATATATTTTACATGTATAATAAATTATTTAATTTGTGGTAGACAGAAACACAGTCGATGGTGACAAGAGGACACTTTCAACTTCAGTTAAGATTTTTTTTTTTTTCACATTCATTGTTCTAATTATGAAGGCCCATTAAGAAACGTTGCTTTGGCGTAATTATTATTATTATTATTATTATTAATTATTATTATTATTATTATTATTATTATTATTATTACTAGCCAAGCTACAACCCCAGTTGGAAAAGCAAGATGCTATAAGCCCAAGGGCTCCAATTTGGAAAAATAGCTCTGTGAGGAAAGGAAATAAGGAAATAAATAAATGATGAGAACAAGTTAACAATAAATCATTCTAAAACAATAACAACGTCAAAAGAGATATGTCCCATATAAACTATTAACAACGTCAAAAACTTAAGTAGGCCCACCTATCCTACCGGTACTCAATTATGAGTCTCATTTTATGGTAAGATCCAAACGCATTGGCGAACGATGATATATAAGTGCACGAGACCCAGACTTGTAGATGAATGCACTTGAAAATCGAACTACAAATATGTCTGGTTTGAATAGTAACGAATTATCTTTAAGACTAGTGTAGATAATATTACATTAGTGCTACGGCAAATAGCTGAATATTACAATTTTGTAAGTGCAAATAGCAGAATATTACATTAATGTAAGCGCAAATAGCTGATATTTACATTAATGTAACGGCAAATAGCTGAATATTCATTATTGTAAGTGCAAATATCCGGATATTACATTATTGTAAGGGCAAATTTCCGATATTACATTATCGTAAGGGAA
>NC_090751.1:11410342-11417842 GCF_036898095.1 Palaemon carinicauda
TATTATTATTATTATTATTATTATTATTATTATTATTATTATTATTATTATTATTATTACTACTACTAGCTAAGCTACAACCCTAGTTGGAAAAGCATGATGCTATAACTCCAAGGGCTCCAACAGGGAAAATAGGGTAATAAGGGTTCCAGCTAAAGTTACTTTGATATACATTCTGTAACGTAGTTGATGTTTTTAAGCATGCCATTTTAATCATTGTTGAGCCATCGCTTCCCTCGATTTTGTGACTCGTTTAAAAATATCCTAAGAATTTCAAACGGAAGTATAACCATTACATTGGCTTGCATCCCAAACAAATGCATATTCTAATACTCAAATAGCCATTAACATAAGTTACTAGGCCAGACATTATGTATATATTTTACATGTATAATAAATTATTTAAATTTGTGGTAGACAGAAACACAGGTCGATGGTGACAAGAGGACACTTTTCAACTTCAGTTAAGATTTTTTTTTTTTTCACATTCATTGTTCTAATTATGAAGGCCCATTAAGAAACGTTGCTTTGCGTAATTATTATTATTATTATTATTATTATTATTATTATTATTATTATTATTATTATTATTATTACTAGCCAAGCTACAACCCCAGTTGGAAAAGCAAGATGCTATAAGCCCAAGGGCTCCAATTTGGAAAAAATAGCTCTGTGAGGAAAGGAAATAAGGAAATAAATAAATGATGAGAACAAGTTAACAATAAATCATTCTAAAACAATAACAACGTCAAAAGAGATATGTCCCATATAAACTATTAACAACGTCAAAAACTTAAGTAGGCCCTACCTATCCTACCGGTACTCAATTATGAGTCTCATTTTATGGTAAGATCCAAACGCATTGGCGAACGATGATATATAAGTGCACGAGAACCAGACTTGTAGATGAATGCACTTGAAAATCGAACTACAAATATGTCTGGTTTGAATAGTAACGAATTATCTTTAGACTAGTGTAGATAATATTACATTAGTGCTACGGCAAATAGCTGAATATTACATTTTTGTAAGTGCAAATAGCAGAATATTACATTAATGTAAGCGCAAATAGCTGATATTTACATTAATGTAACGGCAAATAGCTGAATATTACATTATTGTAAGTGCAAATATCCGGATATTACCTTATTGTAAGGGCAAATTTCCGAATATTACATTATCGTAAGGGAAAATAGCCGAATATTACAATGTTGTCAGGGCAAACGGTTGTATTTTACATTATTGTAATGCCAAATAGCTGAATATTACATTATTGTAAGGGCAAATAGCTGAATATTAAATTATTGTAAGGGTAAATAGATGAATATTACATTATTGTAAGGGCAAATAGCTAAATATTACATTATTGTAAGGGCAAATAGATGAATATTACATTATTGTAAGGGCAAATAGATGAGTATTACATTATTGTAAGGGAAAATAGCTGAATATTACATTATTGTCAGGGCAAATGGTTGTATATTACATTATTGTAATGCCAAATAGCTGAATATTACATTATTGTAAGGGCAAATAGATGAATAATACATTATTGTAAGGACAAATAGATGAATATTACATTATTGTAAGGGCAAATAGATGAATATTACATTATTGTAAGGCAAATAGATGAATATTACATTATTGTGAGGCAAATAGTTGAATATTACATTATTGTAAGGGCAAATAGATGAGTATTACATTATTGTAAGGGCAAATAGACGAGTATTACATTATTGTAATGCCAAATAGCTGAATATTACATTATTGTAAGGGCAAATAGCTGAATATTAAATTATTATAAGGACAAATAGATGAATATTTCATTATTGTAAGGGCAAATAGATGAATATTACATTACTGTAAGGCAAATAGTCGAATATTACTTTATTGTAAGGGCAAATAGCTGATATTACATTATTGTAAGGGTAAATAGCTGACAGCCGGGTATACTAGGTGTGAGTAGTGAAGTAATTGGTATAAAAGAGAGAGAGAGAGAGAGAGAGAGAGAGAGAGAGAGAGAGAGAGTAGCGTCTCCCTTCACGTTTTGTCAGAAGTACATAACAGCAATATTTGATAGCATTTGCGATTCACCTCGCACTGACCTATCGTGCAGCCGTCCATAGACCAGTAACAGACAAGCCATTTTAATAATGCACACACACACCACACTGTCTATACGCCCTTGGTTGAGGAATATGGAGGGAAAAGCTGATTGAGTTGTTCGTGGAGGACTTGGTGTGGAGGGATAGGTCGGAAATAATAGACACAATTCATAAATGTTTTGGAAGGAGTAGATGGTTAATGAGTGATTACATGATGTGAAATTGGTGTAAGAGATTTTTTGTCTGTTGCGATAAATTTTTTCCAATTTATATATATATATATATATATGTGTGTGTGTGTGTGTATGCATATGAATATATATATATATATATATATATACACATACATACATATATATGTATATACTGTATATATGTGTATATACATAGATATATTTATATATTTATATATATATATAGATGTGTGTGTATATATTTATGTGTATATATATATATATATATATATATATTATATATGTGTCGTGTATTTATATACACATACACTTGTAGAATGGAAATGCCCCTTCAATGTACAATATACAATCGTATATCTAAGATACTAGCCACTCACTTGCTTTTAATATTTACAGTATACATTCTTGTCCAGGCTTTGTTCTCATAAAATCAAATTGTTATGTACACCCTGCATCCTCAGTAATCTCCATTTCAACATTACATATTTATAAAATTTTTATCATAACAGAAGTAAATATTTTTTTTTTTCCAATACTCCCAAACGTATCTTGCTGTACAATGGCTTCATAGCAAACTATACTTTTTTTCCAATTCAGTGACAGGTATTTAAGTATATTGCACCTTAGTAATGCCAACTATTACTTATTATTGCTATACGTTCATCATACACACACACGCACACACACACGCGCACACACACATGCTGTACATATATATATATATATATATATAATTTATATATATATATATATATATATACATATACATGTTTATATATATATGTATATATATATATATAATACACATATATATGTATATATATATAAATATTTATATATATATATACTTATATATATATATTATATACATATATATTTATATATATACATATATATGTATATGTGTATATATATCTATATATACATATATATATAAACATGTATATATATATATATATATATATATATTGTGTGTGTGCCTATATTTATGTGTTTATAGTCTGCATGTATGTATGTATGTAAATATGTTTCCAATGAATATGCGTGTTTGGTCCCCTGTTCAGACTAAACCGCTTAGATATATTCTCGTTTATATTGATATGCTTAATATCTTTACGTGTTGTTAATATAGCCACACGTAGACCGGGGACCTAATATTCTGTATTGTACCAGTCTGCCCGAAATCAATAGCTTCGCTATTTGTTCCTAGCAAAGCTATTTGATATAAATTATGTTTTCGCACACTGTTGAAGTTTTTGTTGGTTATTTTAGTTTATTCGATGCTGGATCGAAAATGGTGTATTGTTATTATTATTATTATTATTATTATTATTATTATTATTATTATTATTATTATTACTAGCTAAGGTATAGCCCTAGTTGGAAAAGCAAGATACTATAAGCCCAAGGGCTCCAACAGGGAAAAACAGCTGAATGAGGAAAGGAAATAAGGAAATAAACTACATGAAAAGTAATAAAAAAACAAAAAAAAATAAAAATTTAATATTTTAAGAACAAAAATAGGACGTAATATTTGCGAATTACTTCACCTTGAGTTATCTGCGTGCCTTTACAAATATTGATTTGTAATATTAGTATTCTATAATGTTTATTAGTATTCATATGGGTATGAATGACTTTGCACGATTGTACATTGTTGGTTTAAATTTCGACGACCGTCGCATCCGTTACTCCAGATAGATGATAAAAACGGTTCTTCTTATCAGTTCATTGGGAAGAGGGGTTGAGGAATTAAGGGGGAGTAAAAAGGTGGGGCTGGGGGCGGGGTGGGTGGTGGGGTGGGTGGGGTGGGCAGGTTATTGACTGGGGGGAGGGGAAGGAAGGGAATCTTCCCAATCTACTTGTATTGGACAACGGAGGCGGCACCCAGGAGACGACCCCCTTCCACGTTCAGTAACAAGTTGAGTATGGAGAGAGAGAGAGAGGAGAGAGAGAGAGAGAGAGAGAGAGGTGGAGGAGGTCTGTGAGTGAGAGAGAAAGAGAGAAGATTAAGGGAAAGGGGGGCCAGGGTGGAGTGAGGTGTGGGGTGCAGAGTACGTTGTCGAAGTGCCATTCCGTTCCTCCTCGTGTGGCACTCTTCGTGATTGCCTGTCACAGTGCCACTGTTTGGTGTTCATAGCGCTTGTCAGCCTCGGTGTATGGTGCCTTGTGGCCTCTTCAAAATGCACACGTGACGACACGGTGTGGTTCTTATTGTTGTGGTTGAAGGAAGTACATTTGTATACTCTTTCCACTCTTCAAGAGATTTAACGAGGATATTCAGCTACCTGGAGAAGATATGAAGTAGTGTGGGTTATTTTTAACTTTGTGGAAGTGGCTCTCTTTTTTTCGGTGAAATTCCCTTATTGTGATCCTGGAAGTCTTTCTTTTATTTCTGAGAGTGGAATATATCTTTGGTGAACTGTGTAATTGCCTTAAATAATAGTTATATTGAATGAACTTAAGTGATGTAGATTTAATTAGTAAGCTTTCTTATATCGGAAATATGTTTCAGCATTAAGCTACTCTAAGAAAAACTTCCTTAAATATACTGTGATTTTATATATCGAATGCTTTGGAATAAGAATATATTTATAATATGCTTCCTATTACGGAAATAAAGAAAATTGACTTCGTGAGGCTAGAAAATTTCTTGTGATTGAAATATGATTTAGTTAAAATCACTTGATAGAAATGTGATTTAGTGATTATTTTACGGGAAGGCTCTACTATTACTTTCAAGTGTTCCGTGTAATTCAATTTATGTGATCGATAGTTAATTGTGCAGTGTATCAATTAAAATACTATTACCTGGGAAACCACATAAATATAAACAAGTGTATATAAGTGTTTATCTCTGTTACCAACTAAAATGACTTTGATAATATTTTAAACTAATTTTACCGTAAGGAATGATTAAATCTCAGTGCAACTTTATATAAAGTACTTTAATAACATACTATACACGAGTGTTTTTCTTCAGTATGTGTAGTACTATTCGTTTCGTCTCTATATTTGTATTTATGAAGCTTTAAGGTGTGGAGGCTGGGTACCCATTCTCAAATTTTAGTAATTAACTCGCGTTACACACAGCCTGCCTCTCTCTCTCTCTCTCTCTCTCTCTCTCTCTCTCTCTCCTTTGATATAATATACATGATAACACGTTATGGCTGTTGTTTTAGTTATGATATATTCATAAGTATATCATGCATGGACGTCTCTCTCTCTCTCTCTCTCTCTCTCTCTCTCTCTCTCAATTGCTTTGATGAAGTTCGATCTGTTTTGCAGACTGTAATGAGAGGTATTTTTTGTGTTGTTAATGTGTGTGTAGATTAACTCTGATAATTTATTCGTAAAGGAGGTCCAACAAGTAATTTCTTTTGAAACTAAGCTGATCATTTGAATGTTTTTGTTTGAAACAAATGTTATTTAGAATTTTCTTAAAACAAAGCTGATCACATGAAAGTTTTTATCTTGAAACAAATGTTTAGAAGTTTCCTCCAACAAAGATGATCATTTGAAAGTTTTTATCTTGAAACAAATGTTATTAAGAATTTTCTTCAAACAAAGCTGATCACTTGAAAGTTTTTATCTTGAAACCCATGTTATTTAGAATTTTCTTCAAACAAAGCTGATCACTTGAAAGTTTTTAAGTTGAAACAAATGTTATTTAGAATTTTCTTCAAACAAAGCTGATTACTTGAAAGTTTTTATCTTGAAGCAAGTGTTATTTAGAATTTTCTTCAAACAAAGCTGATTACTTGAAAGTTTTTATCTTGAAGCAAGTGTTATTTAGAATGTTCTTCAAACAAAGCTGATCACTTGAAAGTTTTTATCTTGAAACAAATGTTATTTAGAAATTTCTTCAAACAAAGCTAGCCTTTAGATTGATTTCTACAAAAACAAAGCTGGTCTATAGATAAATTTCTTGAAAGAAAACTTAGTGTTTAGATTGATTTCTCCTTAAATTGAAAGCTGGTATTTATGTTTTTTTAAGGCAAATCTGTTCTTTAGATTGAGTTCTCTGGAATAAAAACTAGGGCTCTTTAGATGGACTTTTCTTGAAACAAATCAACTTTTTTTTTTTTTATTAAGAATGGGCAAAAACTGTGCGTTTGTTATGCTACTTTTTTCACTATATGTAAAATGCTGTTACCGATAACTTAAAAAAACCGTCTCGGAAATTCTCCGTAAAAAATATTCTGTTCTCAGCTGTATTCCAGTAAAATACAGGCGACTGTAAGTTTACCCTACTTTGTTATTATCTTTTACAGATTGCTGACCGTAATATCACTCCTTTACGTGAATATATCCGTTTATAAAACGGTAAATTTCTGGCAACATTAACTTCAAGGTTTTTTGCCTGGAAACATTTATTCCAGTATTTTTACCATTTTTGACGGCAAATTTTCAACAGCGAAGCATATCGTGATACATCCTAGATCCTTCAAGTATTGGAAGGAACACAGATGGTTTAAAAATCTTTTTTTATTTTTACTTTTTTTTTCTGCTGACATGTGGGCGCTGCCGACGCTACTGAAAAATGCATGAATTTCTGGCCAGAACAGAAAGATAAAGCTTCAGGGTGTTTTAATTCCTATCTTTTGTCTCAAGTACAGTTTTTGCGCGATGTATCATACGTTTTAAGACTTTCTGTTATGTATTTTGATCTAGTTAAAGAGATGATTCATTTTCTGAAATGTGTTAGGACCACGTAAGCCTTAGAAACGGGGTGACTATCTGATATCCTCCTGCCTCGGAGGAGCATCAAAGATACATATCAAATCGACCTGACCTTTTCTTTGACATTTAGCCAATTGGCTGGCTGCGATCGATCTTGTGAAGTTGTGGGGGGGGGGTAGGGGGGGAATAAAAAAGTGGGGTTTTGTTTGAGGGATAAGAGGAGGAGAAGGTGTAAAACGAGAGAGAGGGAGAGTGGGTGAGAAGTGCATTCTTGAAGAATCTATTAGGTAAGGTTCTGTGACCCATTCAAAGGACTTGATGAGTTGAATATATTATTAATCTTTTCTTGATTGTCTTCAGATCTTCGTTTGCGAATTCTTGGGATATCATTAGTGATATAGTACCTCTTATTGATGTTCCTTTCAGACGTCGGTTCGTTGGTGATGTTATTTTCAGTTATAAATTGGGATATTTTCCAAGTGGAACCATAATGCAAAATATGTTTAGTTTCCTCTTTG
>NC_090751.1:11425342-11427842 GCF_036898095.1 Palaemon carinicauda
CCTGGTCTCTGGGACTAGGTGTGCATTTGTTATCTTTTAAGTTGCATTTGTTATCTATTAAGTTGCATTTGTAATCTATTAAGTTGCATTTGTTATGTATCAAGTTGCATTTGTTATCTATTAAGTTGCATTTGTTATCTATTAAGTTGTATTTGTTATCTATTGAGTTGCATTTGTTATTAAGTTGTAATTGTTATCTATTGAGTTGCATTGTTATTAAGTTGTATTTGTTATCTATTGAGTTGCATTTGTTATTAAGTTGTATTTGTTATCTATTAAGTTGCATTTGTAATCTATTCAGTTGCATTTGTTATTAAGTTGTATTTGTTATCTATTTAGTTGCATTTGCTATCTATTAAGTTGCTTATCTCAAAATACTGAAGAATTTATGATCGAGTATTATCAATGAAATGTGAATTATTTGCGATCTTGTCTCGTGGGGATATGATGTTATTGTGTGGAAATATATTGTGCAAAATATATTGATATTGGCAATAATGGAAAAGTGGTACGGTAATAGCTCTCTCTCTCTCTCTCTCTCCTCCTCTCTCTCTCTCTCTCATATTCCGGCCATTAGTCATCATATATATATATATATATATATATATTTATATATATATATATATATATATTTATATATATATATATTTATATATATATATATATATATATATTCTGTATTGGCAAACATGGAAAAGTGTGGTTGTGATTCTCTCTCTCTCTCTCTCTCTCTCTCTCTCTCTCACTCCCCGCACATCCACACACACGCAAATATAACGCACAGATTAAATCAATTATTAATAATTGCAGTGCTTATCAATCTGATTAGGTATGCATCAATGCCAAGTGTATTTCTTGTTTGCCCAGCCTCTGCTATATATATTTTTTATTAACTACATCACTAATATGTATCATTTTTATCGTTGTGTTTATTTATTTTTTAGTTGTGATATTTAGGGTGATATTTTTATTCAAAACACGTTTTACAAAATATGTTTTATACATTTCTATATAATACATCTCGAGTAACTAGAGTGGCACTCGGTAGAGCGCAGACCTCCTCCGCGGTAGCTTATTTCTCGACCATTTGCTCGATCTTGACCTTGACCTTTAACCTAAACATGTATTAGAGTGAATTTTCATACAGTCAAATATGAACCAAGTTTGAAGTCTCTGTGATAACAATGTCCAAACTTATGGTTGATTACGTGAATTGGACATTTTGCTTTACCTTGCCCTCGACCTACCAAAATTTAATCATTTCCAGCTTTTTACATAAAAGTTAATCCCTGCAAGTTTCATTCCTCTATGGTTAAAATTGTGGCCAGGAAGCTGTTCACAAACACAGAAACAGGAGCGAAAACATAACCACCTTCCAACCTCGTTGGCGGAGGTAATAGATACAATAATTGGTACATTTTAATTTTTTTTTTCTCAAATACTGGTATATAATGCCTCTTGTAGTTATTTTCCTGATGATACAATGATACGAATTAATAATTTGATGCTAATGTTTCGCGGAAAGATTACGTCTGAAATATTTTTTTTTTTTTTTTTTCGATTCTGTAAATCATAAAACCCTTGAAATATCCTTTTTTTATGTATCAGATTTATTATTATGTTTTTGGTTATACTTTCTCAAGGGTTATAAAACCCTTTGAAATATATCTTTTTTATTTATAAGATTTATTAATATATTTTTTATATACTTTCTCAAGGGTTATAAAACTCTTTGCAATATATATCTTTTTTTTTTATTTATCGGGTTTATTAATATATTTTTTATACTTATATAAAACCTTTTGAAAAATCCCTTTTTTATGTATCAAATTTATTGATATATTTTTTGGTTATACTTTCTCGAGTGTTAGGTAAAAGTACACAAAGTTGAATATGATAATTCTCTCATTAAAGGCCCGGCCACACCGCCCGAACGTTGCTGGAGCGTTCCTTGGACCAAACCCTCGAAAATTTTATTTAACGTTTTTACGTTCGGTCTTTATTAGGCTGCTGAACGTAGCAAATCTTTGCATATATACTGAGTTTTCTTACACCTCTATTATGGAAGTGGCTAATTTATGCAATAAGGGAATTGGTATACAAGATTTCGAAAAGTTTCAGTCGCTTTTTTTTAATAAACTGTTAAAAAAAACGTAATTTTAATTAAGATACAGCGACCATAATTTTTACCCTACTTTGTCATTATCTTTTACAGGTTGGTGACAGTAATATCACGCTGCTACACTTTTCGACATCCTGTATACCAATTCCCTTATTGCATAAATTAGCAACTTCCATAATAGAGGTGTAGAAAATCTCAGGAAATATGCGAGGATTTGCTACGTTCAGCAGCCTAATAAAGACCGAACGTAAAAACGTTAAATTAAACTTTCGAGGGTTTGGTCCACCTCCCCACCGTTCAAGGAACGCTCCAGCAACGTTCGGGCGGTGTGACCGGGCCTTTAGGTATAGAATTATATTGTCTATAGGATTTCAACCT
>NC_090751.1:11432842-11445342 GCF_036898095.1 Palaemon carinicauda
TGTCACAAATTAATGCATGCGCACGACACGCACTCACAAACATTTCGAAGATTGTACGTTACCAAGTCGTTATCGGTGTCTCGTGATTGGTACGAACGTAAACACAAGTCCTTTCGATGTCTTTACAACTGCCATTGTGTCTGTTTCAGCGATAGCTCGAATTGATAACAGCTAGATAAGATCGGGCGATGGAGGGCGTGCATGTGTCACTGTATTGTATTACGCTCCATCAACTGTGTTATTACTTTAATCGACTTAATTGAGGAGTTTTTTCCGTGTCTTTTTTTTTCTTTCATTGTTTACCTGACTTAAAGAATATAGATGAAATTTATCTGTTATATTGGGAAGCTTTTCATTTTAACATTTGAAGAATGGTTTAAGGAAAACTACTCTGTTTCCGATTTTTTTTTTCCTGACTAAAATAATATAGATGAAATTTATCTGTTATATTGGGAAGCTTTTCATTTTAACATTTGAAGGATGGTTTAAGGAATTTCCGATTTTCTTTTTTTATTTTTTTTTTTGCTTTCATTTTTTACCTGACTAAAAAAAATATAGATGAAATTTATCTGTTATATTGGGAAGTTCTTCGTTTTGATATTTGAAGAATGGTTTAAGAACTATTAGAATGGTTTAAGAACTATTACCTAATTCCGTCTTTTTTTTTTTTATTCAGTATATAATTTTCTATTTTTTATTATTTTTGTAATTGAGTTAAGCGGAAAAAAAATGTTTTATGAAGTTTCTCCATCCTCTTATTGTAGTTAAGAAATAACTGTTTTATTTTTTATTTTTGTTTTGGTTTAAAGAATTTGAAAATCTTTTTCTCCCTTTTAATTAAATCATGTTAGTAATTTATTAATTGTTAATTAAAAATCTATCTTTCTAAATTTTATAAAATATGAATAAATTTTTTGCTGTTGCAATTAACGTTTTTATGGCTGTGGAAGTTTGGAAAAAAAAGAATTTAATGAGATTCCGAAACTTTTTTTTTTTCTTTTTTTTATTTACAGTTATCAGACTTTAGTTTGCACAGTTTTGACATCGCGTTTTTCTCTTTACTGCAAAATAAAAAATAATTACATGCGTACTTATTTGTGAAATTTTGCCATTCCCCCCTCTCTCTCTCTCTCTCTCTCTCTCTCTCTCTCTCTTACTTTGATATAATATACGGGATAACATGTTATGGCTATTGTTTTAGTTATGATATATTCATGAGTATATCATGCATGGACATTCTCTCTCTCTCTCTCTCTCTCTCTCTCTCTCTCTCTCTCTGATATGGCTGTAGCGTTGCAGCAAAGATACATACATAAGTGTATCATGCATTGACGGTCTCTCTCTCTCTCT
The DNA here is from genome assembly GCF_036898095.1 of Palaemon carinicauda. Lineage (NCBI taxonomy): Eukaryota > Metazoa > Arthropoda > Malacostraca > Decapoda > Palaemonidae > Palaemon > Palaemon carinicauda. Next base: position 11,434,193 of record NC_090751.1, read on the forward strand.
CTCTCTCTCTCTCTCTGCTATGTCTGTGGCGTTGCAGTAGATACATACATAAGTGTATCATGCATTGACGGTCTCTCTCTCTCTCTCTCTCTCTCTCTCTCTCTCTCTTGATAAAATTTTTGTATGAATGAAAAACTAATTGATAGTGGTTTTTTTTCTTATCTAGCAGTGTGGGAACGGGGGTAGGGGTGTTGTTTGAACCCCCCAACAGCCCCCCCCCCCCTTTCTCTGAGATAAGATAGTAAAGACATAGATTTATTGTTATCTAGTAAACTCGTAGTTTTATGTGCTTAGTGCCAATTATTAATTAGTGGCAGGGGCTTCGTTTGATAGATTCTTTATGAGATATGCATAGAAAACCTACACACACACACACACAAATGTATATATGCTTGCTTGTGATGTATGATGAAATAATCATATTAATATTTTGATTTTGGTTTTAAAAGATGTCATGCATTTTTAGGAAACTATATACTAATATTAGTATTATTATTATTAATAGCCAAGCTACAACCCTAGTTCGAAAAGCAAGATGCCATAAGCCCAAGGGCTCCAATAGGGAAAAATAGCCCAGTGAGGAAAGGAAATAAGGAAGTAAATAAATGATGAGAATAAATTAACAATAAATCATTCTAAAAACAGTGACAACGTCAAAACAGATATGTCCTATGTAAACTATTAGCAACGTCAAAAACAGATATGTCATATTTAAACAATAAAAAGACTCATGTCAGCCTGGTCAACATAAGAACATTTGCTCCAACTTTGAACTGATAATAATTATTATAATAATTGCATGAAGAGTTTTTAGTTTTAACTGGAGAATTTAGAAGTGGGTTTGGATTATTGACATTTTTCAGGTTTTAAGAGAATTTTATATATAACTGAATATAGCTAAAAGAGTAAATTTCTAATTTTTCTTTTTTAATTGGTGCTTGTGAAAATCAGTATTTGGGTTTTATGCTTTATTTCTGGCGGTATTGTAAAGCAAGAAGAATTTGATGATTGACAGAATACTGTATTCAATATACACGTATTTATGTCAAGGTTTGAAATAGGTTTTCATATTCAAAATTAGATTTTAACATTGCTGCATTATGAATTAACAATTTGGAATAATTATTCTCTCTCTCTCTCTCTCTCTCTCTCTCTCTCTCTCTCTCCGTCTACGAGATTTTCTCCTTGTGCATGCTGGTGTCTACCGCTAACCTTTTTGCCTGAATCAATACTGCATAAATATCCCACACACGAAAGGAGCACACCGTCCTAGTTATTGACTCCTCCCCTGGCCACGTTACGTGTAGACAGCAGTAAGGACGCTGTAGTTGCTGCTTTCCAGGATTCTAGGATATTCCATGAGGAGGAGGAGATCGAACAGACTTCCTTTTACTCATTTTTCTATTAAGCTTAAGGATTGTTTGGGTTATTAGGAAGGATGCTAGGTAGTGTTTTCTTTTTTTTTTTTTTTTTTTTTTTGTGGGGGACTTCTTTTTTGTGGGCGCTGTTTCCTTCTTTTTTTGGGGGGTGGGGGGGGATGGGGTTGGTTAATCTTTCTTGGAGCTATTTCCTTTCTTTTGGTGAGGTTGCCTCCATTTTTTTTTTATGGGGACTTGTTCCTTCATTTTTTATGGGGATTTGTTCCTTCATTTTTATGGGGATTTGTTCCTTCATTTTTATTGGGATTTGTTCCTTCATTTTTTATGGGGATTTGTTCCTTCATTTTTTATGGGGATTTGTTCCTTCATTTTTTATGGGGATTTGTTCATTCATTTTTTATGGGGATATGTTCCTTCATTTTTTGTGGGAGTCTGGTCTTTTTTTTTTTTTTTTTGCGGGAGTTTGTTTCCTTTTTTGTGGAAGCAGGTTTTTTTTTTTTTTTTGTGGGGGGGGGGGTTGTAGGTTGTTGTCTCCTTTTTAGTGGGGGCCGGTTCCTTCTACCCATGTCTACTTCTGAGTCTCTCTGTAATCCACTGTCGTCCATACCATGTTATGGATGATAACAGTCCGTATTTTAACCAGCATAAATGTTTGGTACATAATTTTTCTATGATGCTCTCCCCTGTATAATGAAGAGCAAATGTCTGGATATATATATATATATATATATATAATATATATATATGATGTATATATAATATATGTTATATATATATATATATATATATATATATTTATTCTTCCTGGTCATGCGTAACAGCATTGCTAGACGTATAACGGCTGGATCTCTTCCCGTCCCTCGGGTAAGGAAAGAGGGAGTGGTCATACCCAGGTGAGAAGGGGGTACCTCTAGAGGAAAGGGGGAGGGGTGGGAAGGGTTGAATCTATGTCTACGTGTGTGCATAGCTATCTAAATATTTAGCCATTATTTTTGACGGGTAGCGTATACTGGTACTGGGAAGTAAGATCTATTTTCATATTAGAGTATACGTTATTATCTGAGTTTATTTATTTTTTTTTTTTCGATAGATGTCAATCGTAATGATTTTCTTACGAACTAACTATCAACCTTTGTTAAAATTTGGTGACTTATTTAACCACTGTCTTTTAATCAACACTGAGAACATAACGAATAAATCCTCAGTTTATTCTTACCGAGTTTGGTATATATAACCTCAATTTTGTTTTTCAACAGTATTTAATTGAAATACGATATAACTCAATCTTTCACAAATTATTGATTATTACCTATTCATATTTATACAATTTTTTTTTATCTCCTAATACCTTATATATATATTTTTTTTTTTTATCAAAAGCAGTTTCTAGCAACCATGAACACTACTAACAAACAGAGCGTTTTGATTGATTGCTAACAGCAAACTAGATTAGTAATACCTTATGAAAATGAAGAATGACCTTGCGTGTCACCTGTGTACCTGCCCAAGCTTTATGAATATCATGACATTGTAGTGCATCTCGAGCATAGCAGAAATCGAGACTAGAATTCCTTTAGTGCCTGAGTAACAATCTCTCTTAGTCTCTGACCCAAGTGAGAACCTTTGAAAGAAGTGACCTAAACATTTGCAAAGTTGTTAAATAATTTCGTCGTCGTCGCCTTCAGTATGATGTCCCACACCAGGAGGAAGACGTCCCACTTCACCCGGGAGAATGACAAACACCAGAGCAGGAGGTCGTCGAATAATCGCCATTCCTTGAACACTGACGAAAGTATCGATGTCTGGGACGCCGGAGGGTCGACCCACAACATGATTAACGTCAGGAATTACGGCAGTACAGAGAACGAGAACTGGAACACCCGCTACATGATGATCAGCGACTTCGAGAATGCAAACGTCCCCTCCGCGCGAAACCTCGAGGAGGCTTCCAGAGCTCGGGACCAGTGCCGCGACGAAGAGCAGCGCCACCTGCTCGAGTTCGTGAGTTCCAGGTCCCGGAGGTCCAATGCCGGTCAGGATCTCTTCAGCCGGTGGAGGAGTAGCTCTCGGGAGGGCAAGCGTAGGGAAAGGACGGGGACCAAGAAGGATAAGGATCGGTCGAACCCGAAGGACGATCCTGTCAGTAGAAATAATCTCCACAATAATAATATTTCTCGCGCCCAAAGGCGAACGAGAAATCAGTCGCCCATTAGGACTGGGGCCAGTTCATGGACATTCTATGATGAGAATGACGTCAGCATGGCGCATATTATATACGAAAGGCTCGTAAGTATGTCATTATCAAGGGGCTATTTATTCATGTGGTCTGCTGACATTTGTTTTAATTACTGGAAAGTGGTCATGTCCATGTTTTGGGTCTTGCTCTTGTTTTCCAGATTTGGTTATTTTGCTTTAAATGGTGCTAATAAAAAAAGGGCTTATGATCTAGTTTTTAATATTGCTGCGTGGCAAGACAAATTAATTTTTAGAACTTCAACCTTTAAGTAAGAAAAAATAATTTTGGCGGTTTTCTAATGTATAGTGTTGGTTTCTGGCTGGATTTTGTCCTACAGTTAGAGGTAAACTATTATTGTTTAACATTTTAAGTACTTTATAAGCGAATTATTATTGTTTTTATTTGTTTTTATTACTTGTTAAGCCTTAACCCTTTTGGGAAAAGCAGGATACTATAATCCCAGGGGTTCCAACAGGGAAAATAGCTCAGTTAGGAAAGGAAACAAGGTAAAATAGAATATTTTAAGAACAGTAACAACATTGAAATAAATATTTCCTATATAAACTATAAAAACTTTAAACAAGAGGAAAAGAAATAAGATAGAATAGTGTGCCCGAGTGTATCCTCAAGCAAGAGAACTCTAATTAAGCATTATTGGAAGGATAATAACCAACTTTAATGAACTTTTCCTAGATTTCGTTAATAATAAACAATAATTTCGTCACTGATTTTTTTCTTTGAGGGATCGAAAAGATGAAGTAAGTTGTACTAAAATAGATGTAAAATACAAATTTTATCCTTCAAAGGTGAAATGTAAATATGAACTTGTTTCTTTTGAGTATTATAACGATATTCACGTTATCACTTACGAATGTGCTAAACTTGTTACGGAAAATGGAAAGTGACATTGGACTATTTTTCAAACGCATCAAACTTCACATTTTTTAATGTGTTGTAATGAAATAGAATTTCTGTCCCTTGAAAAAAAATTTATAAAATCAGTAAGCGTAGTTTTTTCCTGAATTTGTCTATTCGCTTCTCAATAAAGATGGAATACATTCATCCTCCTCATCATCATCTCCTCCTACACCTATTGACGCAAAGGACCTCGGTTAGATTTCGCCAGTCGTCTCTATCTTGAGCTTTTAAATCAATACTTCTCCATTCATCATCTCCTACTTCACGCTTCATAGTCCTCAGCCATGTAGGCCTGGGTCTTCAACTGGGCTCCCCAAGGCACTTGAAATACATTGGTTAGAATACATTTTTGGAGGTGCAGTTTATTTTATTAATATATATATATATATATATATATTATGTGTGTGTATATATATATATATATATATACATATATATATATATATATATACATATATATATATGTATATATATATATATATATATATCAATACTTGATAAACCTCAAGAGCTGCTGTAGTGTCAGGCCGTAAGTTAAACTTTCCGTCACGCTTTCTCCAAAGAGTATCTGCATTTTATGGTTAAAAGCAACAGAAAAATGTTTTCAAGTAAACTCCACCATTTATAATTTCCTTTGATGCTTTCATATTTTTTTTTCCTTATTCAAGAGTGTTTGTTTTATCATATCGATTTAAAATGAATTTGTACATCTTTCATCTCTGCCACGTACTGCATTCCAGTGTTGCCAGATGGGTTAGTCTAAATATCCCCAAAACTCATAATAAAAAATCCCCAAAACAACCCAAAAATCCCCATTTCCACAAATGTAATTTCTTCTGATCATGTAGGCATTACTAATATAGAAATTACTCACTATACTTCATATACGTGTAAGTAAACTAAATGCAACAATATAAAGGTTAACTGATCTTTGATTCTTCTTCATAGAAATTTGTGCAGAATATACCCATCAGACATCCAAAATCCCCAAATCTAGGGATAAATCCCCATATATGGCAACACTGCTGCATTCCGAGCGACTTTGCCATTCCATGTTGAGATGTCTGTCGTCCATGATGCCTCATTTTCTTCTTTATTTAAGAATTGTCTTACTTTATTGACTTGATTTTCTTTATTTTATTTTTGAGAAGCGTGTTTTTATCCTTTTGTTTTTGTTTAACACACTTCATTTAATTTCCTGTTTTTTTTTATCGTTCCCATAATTCGAATGTATCGGCAGTTGTTTTTCGAAACAAAAAAACCTATAATTTACTAATTATTTTCTTCAATATACTGTACAGGAAATTTAAAAACTTTTGTTGTATATTGATAGATGTTACAATGTACTCTTTGACGTGATTATAATTTAGGTTTTTCTTATTTAAATTGGTAGACAAACTTCAGTGATTGTGACGTATTTTTTTTGGTACCTGTTATTCCATTGGATGATAAAACCTTAAAAAAAGCCTTATATGTTGATTTTTTTTTATTACCCATAGATTTCAAGGCACAAATATTTTCAATGAATTGTTATAGGGTTGTGTATAGTTAAGAGTCTATTTTCATATCTATCTAGTCTAGAAGAATAAGTTTTCTTTCGGCAAGAATGGATGCACGATTATTAAAGAAATATTAATTTTATTTTTTCTTATATATCTTAAGGACTACTATGTTAGATATACATTTATAAAAATTATCAATAAGTTTGAGTAAAATCCTAAATGTTAATTTTCTAATATATTTATTTCAGTTTTCATATAAAACATTACTTATTCTGTAATTAAAAAATAAAATAATTTTTGGTTCAGGTCAATTTTTGATGCCATCAAAAATTAGTGTTTCGTGAAAAATAGGAAAAGTAATACATTGATAATTATCAGTCTTATAAGTAAGTGTACTTGTAGCACAAGTTTGTCCTCTATCAATACGGCTCCGTGCTTAACACACACACGCACACACAAACACACACACTATATATTTACAGTATATATATATATATATATATATATGTATATATATATATATATATATATATTATTACTAGCCAAGTTAGAACCCAAGTTGGAAAAGCAGGATGCTATAAGCTCAAGGGCTACAGCAGAAGAAATAGCCGAGTGAGGAAAGAAAACGCGGAAAAAAATAAAATATATGAGAAATAATGAACAATTAAAATAAAATATTTTAAGAAAAGTAACATTAAAAACAGATTTTTCACATATAAACTATAAAAAGACTTATGTCAGCCTGTTCAACATAAAAACATTTGCTGCGAGCTTGAACTTTTGAAGTTCTGCGGATTCAACTACCCGATTAGTAATTAAACTTCTTGAATACTATGTAGTATTGAACCTCATAATGGAGAAAGCATGGCTATTAGAATTCATTGCATACCTAGTAATATATATATATATATATATACACATATATATACATATATATATACACATATATATACATATATATACACACACACACACATATATATATATATATATATATAAAATATATATAGATAAAAAAAAATATATATATATATATGTATAGATATAAATATATATATATATATATGTGTGTGTGTGTGTGTGTGTGGTGTGCTTGCGTGCATGAGTACGAAGCCCTGCTAATACATGACGAACTTATTCCAACAAGTACACTTTTCACGAAGACCGAAAAGTATACTACAAATGAAAAATTTGTATTTTATCTTATTCTATAAATAAGTATTTTGACGTCCTCCTCTTCCTCGTTTCAGACCAATGGCGGCGAGGACGAGTGGGAGACGGAAGACATCACCCTCGAGAGGGGCAACCAAGGGCTTGGCTTCAGCATCGCCGGGGGCACAGATAACCCTCACATTGGGTATGTATACCGAAGGGGTGGCAGCAGAAGGGGGAGACAACTCCTCCTTCACTTCATAATTTTTTTTTTTCAGTTCAGAATTTTTCACTTTGTGCAATGGATATTTTTCCCCCTTCGATATTACAGGGTGTAGATTATTAAATGCCGTTGTTAGCCAATGTTTTTGAGAAGACTGTATTTATTTTTTTTAAGAATAATAATATACATTTTTTCACAGGTATTTATTTTTCATGTGGTTGGTAGTATATTGTTTTCACTGCAATTTTTGTTAGTTTTTTCTTTTTTTTTATGTATTATCAACAGTAGTTTGCTTTTTTGCAATGTAATATTAGACTAGCATCATAGAAGAGATTTAAGAAAGTTTTTTTTTATATTTTGATTTTAAGTACTCTTAAGTATACTTACAAAATAATAATAAGTTGATGAAAAAGAATTAAAAGACCAGTTTTATAGAATTAAATTAAACAAATCTTCACATTAAAATTATTTGAAATTTAAATGTCATAAGATTTTAATTCCCTTGATACTAATGAATAATCGCCTAAAAAAAAGGATTTTATTAATTTTAAAATGTATTTAACCACTTTTAATATCTTCATTTCCTTAAGACTACTCTCGGCTCTCCTCGCCACCTGTTATTTTCAGAAATTTTTATTCTGCAAACCGTGAGGAATAATTCATATTTTTTAGTATTTAATTTTACCATGTAAGTAATACAAATAGAATCAAGGGCAAAGCTGAGTCTCTCTCTCTCTCTCTCTCTCTCTCTCTCGTCTGCTAAATCTGGATTTATATGTTTTGAAAACCTTAATAATATGAGTTTTCCATGTAAGTTATTCGTGTTTGTACAATCTCTCTCTCTCTCTCTCTCTCTCTCTCTCTCATATCCGTTAGATCTGAATTTATATATTTCAAAAACCCTAATATTAATGAGTTTTCCATGTAAGATATGCGTGTTTGTACGATCTCTCTCTCTCTCTCTCTCTCTCTCTCTCTCTCGTCTGCCAAATCTGGATTTATATATTTTGAAAACCTTAATATTAATGTGAGTTTACCATGTAAGTTATTCGTGTTTGTACAATCTCTCTCTCTCTCTCTCTCTCTCTCTCTCTCTCTCGTCTGCCAAATCTGGATTTATATATTTTGAAAACCTTAATAATATGAGTTTTCCATGTGTAAGTTATTCGTGTTTGTACAATTTTGTTTTTTTTTTCTCTCTCTCTCTCTCTCTCTCTCTCTCTCTCTCTCGTCTGCTAAATCTGGATTTATATATTTTGAAAACCTTAATATTAATGAGAGTTTACCATTTAAGTTATTCGTGTTTGTACAATTCTCTCTCTCTCTCTCTCTCTCTCTCTCTCTCTCTCTCTCTTCAGCTAAATCTGGATTTATATGTTTTGAAAACCTTAATATTAATATATGTTTTCCATGTAAGTTGTTCGTGTTTGTACAATCTCTCTCTCTCTCTCTCTCTCTCTCTCTCTCTCTCTCTCATGTCCGCTGAACATGGATCGACATATTTTTAAAACACTCGGAACGCTACACTTTTATTTAGTCTGTCCTAAATGTCACTCGGTCACATCGCATTGAAATGTCTCTTGCGGCTCTGCTTTGATGATCGCTGTTGTTCATTCCAATAAACGACAGGTGTCGACAAACTGTCGACAAACAGCCTTTTGTAGCGGAGCCAATTAACGCCTTGGTACATGCGTACATGCGTCATGCGTTGGTGTACATGTACAGTATGTTGTATGGGAGCACGTCTTGGTGTCGGGATATTCGGTTCATTTTGTTTTAATGTTGTCTCAAACTGGAATTGAAAAGATGCACAACTCCATGTGGTAATTTCTTTGTATACAAAATAGCAAATGCGTGGAACAGACTTCCAGCGGATGTATCGAACAGTTACACCGTAAACGAATTCAAGAATAAGTTCAGCTAAATTATAAAATAACTCTCCAAATGCTTAAATTAACTTGATATACCCAAAAAACAAATGGAGTCTCCACTTATGGGCTAAAAAGTTTTCGAGACCCAAAAATCCTTGTAACTCTCTCTCTCTCTCTCTCTCTCTCTCTCTCTCTCTCTCTAGGTGATGTCCTACAGGAAATAATTGACACCACTATAGACAGGTAATCACTTTAAGCCTATTAGTTTCTCTCAAACCACTTGAAACTCGTTTAATAGTTTCATTTCAATTATTTACAACTCTGATATATCCTTTCCCGTCTTATCTTTCTGACTCTAGTTCCAGATATAGCATTCTATTCTTCTTTAGTAATACGAGACTAGATGTACCCTCCCCCTTAAGAATTTGAGGAGAGGCTCGTACCTCTTCTCATTTCGTCCACATTGCTCAAAAGCATATCGTTTTACACGGCTTGCGACCGTCATCATATTGCAAAAAAAAAAAAAAAAAAAAAAAAACTAGAACGGGGAAAAACTGTCTCGGGTAAGAAAAAAAAAACTAACTCGGACAACGCTTGCGACCGTCATCATATTGCAAAAAAAAAAAAAAAAAAAAAAACTAGAACGGGGAAAAACTGTCTCGGGTAAGAAAAAAAAAACTAACTCGAACAACGCTTGCGACCGTCATCATATTGAAAAAAAAAAAAAAAAAAAAAAAAACTAGAAGACCGGGAAAAACTGTCTCGGGTAAGAAAAAAAATCTGACTCGGACAACGCAGAAAAAAAGTCTCGGATATCGCATAAAAAAATTAAAAAAAAAGTTATTCCATTATTGAAAGAAACTTTTCTTCGAGAACGGATATAGCTGTGAACTTCAGCCGGTGAGAAATGTAGCGTCAGGGGTCTAAGGTTTATTGATTTCTGGTCTGGTGCTATACCGCTGTCACCGCTGACTTATTATATTTACAAGCTTTTCTTATCGTCTAGTGGCATGCAAATTGACTTCCCAATGGATTTCAAACTTTTCTTGAGATCTTTTTGTTTTCAATTTTATGTACGCTAGCTTTCCTCAAGGCACTAGAAGAGTTGGAAGACCCAGGTCTGCATGGGTGAGGACTATGAAGCATGATGTGGGAGATGATGAATGGAGAAGTGTTGATTTAAAAGCTCGAGATAGAGACGTTTGGCGAAATCTAACCGAGGTCCTTTGCGTCAATAGGCGTAGGAGGAGATGATGACGATGGTGATCTTTCCTCAAGATAATTCGAGATTATTTAAGATATCTTGAATATTAGAGGCTGGATAATGCCTTCAAGCATTAAATTAATGATCCTATTTGCCCTAGCCATATTTTGTAGTCTCTTGACATCATTTTTTGCAAGGTGTAGCTTGACGCCTCCTGAACCTCATAGCCACTAACCTTTGACATCATCACCATCATCATCATCATCCGTTGTTAGTCCACTACAGGATAAAGGCCTCAGACATGGCCTTCCATTTCCGTCTTTTTATGCTCTTCCTATGCCAGTCTATACCCACAAATTTGAAATGCTACCTAATTCAGGAATTAAGACAGCAAGAATTCAATTTAGTTTCTGAAGAACAGAGCCCTTTGAAAAAAAAGATGGTTTTTATAATACCGCTACTCTGTTGGTCAGTAGAGGTCTTGGTGTAAAGTCTATTAGATTCGGTTATATGAAAGTTACAATACTGCTTTTACTACCTGAAGGGCTGTCTTGATAGAAGAATCAAGAAATTGGTCACGACACTGGTGCCCCATGTTCCTCTCTACCACAGTTAGGACCAGGGAGGCCCAGCCAATGACGCCAGAGAACTACTCTGTAGTCATA
>NC_090751.1:11450342-11480342 GCF_036898095.1 Palaemon carinicauda
GATCGAATTGTGACCCTTTCTTCCCTTGCGTAGTTAGAATTAGAAATTAGTTAGTCATCCTATAGTTTAATCCTTAGAACAATTAGATGTTGTAGTTGGATAGATTAGGAATTGTCAGTTAGGCCCCATTTTTTGGTTGCTATAGCTTTCAAGTTCTGGCAGTTTAATCTGTGGGTCGCTTTCGACACAAAGCCAACAGGAAATTTATCAAGGACAGTAGTACATTTTCAGACGTGGGTTATAAACCTCAAATATTTTATCTGTTTGAAATCATTTCTATGTTATCAACCTCGATTATTTTATCCGTGTTTGAAAGCATTCCTGTAGATTTGATTGCTCATATTGTGATAAATACATAAGAAATTATCATTGTGTTGATTATAACAATATTATGAGTGGTAGGGAGAATATCTTTGTACAATATGTACGATTGAAGTAATTGGCGTACTTTATTTGGTTATACCCCCTCCCCCCCTGGGGTATATCGAGAGCAATATGACCCATTACGAACTAGTTCGTCCCCCCTCTGCCTATCAGCGACTTCTCTATAGCCTATATAGTCTTAGATTTGTATACACTTTGACTTATTGAAGCTTTGCATATCACTGGGCTTTGCCTCTTCAATATCAACAACGTATAATTTTCGCTTCGACTTCCAGACTTGCTGATCGTTTTTCTCGATTCCTTGGCTTATTATATGATTCAATTTTTGACTGAATTTTCATTTAAATTCAATTTTTGACTCAAGTTTTATTTAAATTCAATTTGATGGAGAATTATGGCAGCACAAGACGAAACGAGAAACGATGGAAGGCTGGGACGTCCCTCTAGAAGGCGAAATTATACGATTTACTTTTAATGAAAAACCTTTCGCTCATGCAGTCAAAACTGTATGTACGTGTTGGCCCTATGGATATACCCGTGTCCCTGACCTCTCCCTCCAAGGTAAAATTAAACAACATGCCCACTTAATAGGCTCTTGTCCCTAAATAAAATAGAAGAAAGTAGGCCCCCCTGCTTGAACGAAAGGTATACAAATGCTGGTGGTGGTAGCTTTTATGTCTGATCGTCGTTCTTTCTGATCTCATCACTCTCTGGTCCCAAGAGCCAGAGAATAATGAAGATTCACACCTATGCTTCTGAGTATTTCGTCAGTCACTGGCACGGTTTCAGCGCGACTTGATTTGCGTTGCTAATGTACTATTTTTTTTTCCAATTCCCCCTTTTGTATTGTCTGCTGTATTTGAACACAGTCGTCACCAGTGCAGACGTAACACGCACATAACGTTGTCACACGTGCATGCAGATATATAATGCTTTACACGCAGGTACATGACGTACACTATTAAGTAATGTACATCAGTGTGTACATTGTTTCTTTACAAGCATGGAACAAGCACGCGCGATCTTATGCACGCATGTGCACTTGTTATATATTTTTGAAGACGAGACACATACATCATACACACATACAAACGTGTGCATATATATAATTAAATTCATACATATGTACATTTATACTATGTACCTGGCAGCATGTTGAGTGCACACACAATGAACACTTAGTGTACACATGAGCACAGCCGTGCTGATTGGAAGAGAAATTGTGAAGATCTGTCATTGGTTTAGTAAAGTAATATGAGTAGTATGAACTGTCAAGGATTATATGTCTATATGATGTACTGTTTATTTATTTGATTTATTTTTTGAAAGCTTAAATGGCGTCCTGTTTTTGTTATGCTATGATCACTCCCCCTCCCCCCCCCCTCCCTTTTCAGTCCCCCCTCTAGGAACTATACACATTATCTTGGAGGTAAATATTTTAGGCAGTTTTGATAAGAACACCCTTCCTCCCTCCGTCCCTCTCTCTCCCTCCTTTGCACATTGCTTTCTGGCATTTCAACATTTAAGAATCTGGAGTTTAAACTGTGCACCAAATGTATTTAATAAGTTCATAGTTTATATTGGCAACATACAGTGTGTGCGTATACACTTGTGTACATGCACATACACATACACATACAACAAATGTATGTTGTATTAAATCCAAAAGTTTCTTTCTAAATTACATAGTTCTTCCCACCAGGATTAACGTACCGTTAGTCTGAGGTAGTTTCAGATGTTCCATATCCATTAACCTTATAATAAATTCCATGGTATTTATGTAAATAACAATATTGTTTACCCATCTTTTAAACAAAGGTATACTGGCTAGGTATGTAATCAGCAATTCGCTAACATCTTTTATGATGCCATATCATTATGTATTGAAGTATGAATTATATGCTGAGCGTTGTGACGTCACTCCCATTTCTGACGGAAGTCCCATATTTACAGGTCCGACACATCGATTTACATCACAAAATTGATCCCCGGGGGAGCGGCAGCCACCGACGGCCGTTTACAGATCATTGATGTCATTGTATCTGTAAATGATGTCAGCGTTGTCAATGTTCCACACGCATCTGCTGTTGAGGCCCTAAAACGAGCTGGCAACACTGTGCATTTGGTAAGGAGTTTAACAACTAAGTTGCAAGTTTATTGTGAGGATTATTCTCTCAGTATCTTCTATCCATTTTCCAATTTCTAATAATATCAAGTTTTAGCAAATTAGTTTTAGTAATTAATGGGTTTTGATAACCATTGAATGTTGGTAATTGTTCATAATTATGTTCGACTTTTAAGATGTGGAATGGAGCAGGTTTCCTTTTAAGAGGTGGAGTTTCTCTTTTTAAGAGGTGAAGTGAAGCAGGTCCCCTTTTAAGAGGTGGAATGGAGCAGGTCTCCTTTCAAGAGGTGGAGTTTCTCTTTTGAAGAGGTGAAGTGAAGCAGGTCCCCCTTCAAGAGGTGGAGTGGAGCAGGTCCCCTATTAAGAGGTGAAGCAAAGCAGGTCCCCTTTTTAAGAGGTGGAGTGGAGCAGGTCCCCTTTTTAAGAGGTGAAGCGAAGCAGGTCCCCTTTTTAAGAGGTGGAGTGGAGCATGTCCCCTTTTAAGAGGTGGAGTGGAGCAGATCCTTTAAGAGGTGGAGTGAAGCAGGTCTCCTTTTAAGAGGTGAAGCGAAGCAGGTCCCATTTTTAAGAGGTGTAGTGAAATAGGTCTCCTTTTAAGAGGTAAAGTGGAGCAGGTCCACTTTTAAGAGGTGGAGTGGAGCAGGTCTCCTTTTAAGAGGTTGGGTGGAGCAAGTCCCCTTTTAAGAGTTGGAGTGGAGCAGGTCTCCTTTTAAGAGGTAGAGTAAAGCAGCTCCCCTTTTAAGAGGTGGGGTGGAGCAGGTCTCCCTTTAAGCGGTTTAGTGTAGCAGGTCCCTTTTAAGAGGTGGAGTGGAGTAGGTCTCCTTTTAATTGGTGGAGTGGAGTAGGCCTCCTTTTATGAGGTGGAGTGGAGCAGGTCTCCTTTTAAGAGGTGAAGTGAAGCAGGTCTCCTTTTAAGAGGTGGAGTGGAGCAGGTCTCCTTTTAAGAGATGAAGTGAAGCAGGGCCCCTTTTAAGAGATGGAGTGGAGCAAGTCTCCTTTTAAGGGTTAGAGTGGTGCAGGTCTCCTTTTAAGTGGTGGAGTGGTGCAGGTCTCATTTTAAGAGGTGGAGTGGAGCAGGTCTCCTTTTTGAGAGGTAGAGTGGAGCATGTCTCTTTTTAAGAGGTGGAATAGTGCAGGTCTCCTTTTAAGAGGTAGAGTGGAGCAGGTCTCCTATTAAGAGGTGGAGTGGAGCAGGTCTCCTATTAAGAGGTGGAATAGAGCAGGTCTCCTTTTAAGAGGTAGTGTGGAGCAGGTCTCCTATTAAGAGGTGGAGTGGAGCAGGTCTCCTTTTAAGAAGTGGAGTTGAGCAGGTCTCCTTTTAAGGTGGTAGAATGGAACAGGTCTCCTTTCAAGTGGTAGAATGGAGCAGGTCTCCTTTTAAGAGGTGGAAAGGAGCAGGTCTTCTTTTAAGAGTTGGAGTGGAGCAGGTCTCCTCTTAGCTATATCGTATGAAGTAGATGAGATATTAAAAGTTATTGAAATACTCTTGATGTCCTGGAAAGCTGGGAGCGTGATACATGTGGAACTCGGGAAATACGAGCATTTTCGGACTGACCAGTCCATTCTTCTTCTTCTTCGTCTTCTTCTTCTTCTTCTTCTTCTTCTTCTTCTTCTTCTTCTTCTTCTCGTCGTCGTCAAAGCAAGACCTTTTGTCTATGCTTATACATATAATTCTTCTTTGTTTTCATTCAGTACATGCTGCTCATAATATGTGCCGAAAATTTGGCATTAACGCCTCTCTTCATCTAGAGTTCTAGACCATAGTTTTTTTTCCGACAGCCTGTTTACAGAAACTAGTCTTGGGCATTTTTTTGTTTTTATTTACCTGCATTTTCATATTTTTTTAATACAGTATTATTATTATTATTATTATTACTATTATTATTATTATTACTATTATTATTATTATTATTATTATTATTATTATTATTATTAGCTAAGCTACAACCCTAGTTGGAAAACCTTGATACTATGAGGCTAAGGTCTCCAACAGGGAAATATACCCCAGTGAGAAAAGGAATTAAAGTAATAAATAAACTACAAGAAAAATAATGAACAATCAATATAAAATATTTTAAGAACAGTAAAAACGATAAAATAGACCTGTCATAATTATTATTATTATTATTATTATTATTATTATTATTATTATTATTATTATTATTATTATTATTATTATTATCATCATCATCATCATCATCATCATCATCATCATCATCTAAGCTACAACCCTAGTTGGAAAGGCAGGATGATACAAGCCCAATGGGTTCAAGAGGGAAAAATAGCCCCATAAGGAAAAGAAATAAGGAAATAAACTACAAGAGAAGTAATGAACAATTAAGATTAAAGATTTTGAGAACATTAACATTAAAAAAAGATTTCTCATATATAAACTATAAAGACTTAAAAAGAAACGAGAGGAATAGAAATACGATGAAATAGTGTGCTCGAGTGTACCCTCAAGCAAGAGAACTCTATTCAAAAACAGTGGAAGACCATGGTACAGAGGCTTTGATACTACCCAAGACTAGAGAACAATGGTTTGACTTCAGAGTGATCTTCCCCTAGAAGAGCTGCTTACCATAGCTAAAGAGTCTCAGGAAAATACCCACTGTGTAATTACAGTGTTGTAGTTAACCCCTTGAACAAAGAAGAATTGTTTGGTAATCTCGTTGTTGTCAGGTGCATGAAGACCAAGATTATGGAAAGAATAAGCCAGGCTATTTGGTGTATGTGTAGGCAGATGGAAAATGAGCCTTTACCAGAGAGAGGGATCTAATGTAGTACTGTCTGTCCATTCAAAGAACCCAATTACTTTCCAGCGGTAGTATCTCAACGGATGGCTGGTGCCTTGGCCAACCTCCTTCAGTACCGTACCTAGTTACGTAAGCCTGTTCAACATAAAAACATTCACTGATTGAACTTGTGAAGTTCCACTGATTCAACTGTCTAATTAGGAAGATCATTCCAGAATCTGGTCATAGATGGAACAAAACTTTTTGAATACTGTGTAGTATTGTGCCTTATGATGGAGAAAGCATGATGGCAGTGTCTGGGAAGATCTGAATGCAAAGGATGGTCAGAATTATGAAAAATCGTATGCAGCATGCATAAAGAAATGACTGAATTACAGGTCCAGAGATTGATATCTAGATCAAGAATAAGAAATTTGATATACTGCAAGTTCTTGTCCAACATATTATGATGAGATTCAGAAGCTGAAGACCAGACCGTAAATGATAAAACTGAGCATACAACATACATAACATTCCGTTCTCATTCTATCTCCCTTCGTTTGTTTCATTAAGTTCATTTAAATGTGGTCCTCAGTACCCCGGCACTATGAGACCTTTGCATTCTCCATGGAGGGCCTTGTCTTCACTGGTTTCACTAGTAGTTAAAGCATTGACTATTTTGATTCTGATGATGTAGGAGTTCCATCTATGATCCAATTTTATATACGTTATAAGACTTGCATCTTCTACTGTTTACCTTTTCCTAGCATGTCCAAATCCAAAGAAAAGGAAGTGGCATGACACTGGGAAAAGTCAACTCGAGTGGTACTCTCCTCAAAGAGTACCCTTACCCGACACTATGCAAGGTAGTGGCACAAGAAGTTATGGCACTGATCATGATTTGCTAATAAGTTTAGATAGTTGCCATGGAGTTAACAGTATCTTGTATGGTCCCTTCAATCATACACTATGAAGAGGACAGTAGGAAATGCCTGAGTGTTTTCAGCAGATTTTTTCCTGAAGGTCATGGGAGACATTGTAACAGAAAATGGGGACAGAACATAATTAGTTTAAAATTTTTACCATGGGGAGGACTCTCAATCAAGAGGACCAGAAAAGTGAGATCTTGTATCATTTCCATTGTAAAGTAAGGAAGTTGTTTTATTAATCCATATAATAAGACTGTTCAGTTGTAGGACTTGGAAGTTTGTCTACAGTAAAAAGTCTGATTTGCAGTGAACCGGAATGGCCCTGTCATGATATCTTTCTATGAACAAGTAGTAATCTGCTGTTGAATAAGCAGTGATTGTTCACACTGGATGTAGTTAACTAAGAAAAAATAGCTCTTCGGCTCTCGGTTTAAGAGGGTCGATTTAGTTGATTCTCATAGTTGCACTGTGCTTTACTTTCAAGTGGTTTCAAGGAAGCCTAACCCCTAATGTTAATTCTGTAGGCAAGACCTTATAATAATCCAATGTGCTATAATTGTTGCGAGTCACATTTTTAGATTCTAGTAGAGACCCCTCAGAGGACCTGTTTTTAAATGAGAGGTAGAAATTGGAGCATAATAAATCTGAAGAGATCAGATGAATAAGTAAGAAGAGAATTGATGGGAATTAAAAGGCAAAAAGTTGTGGTGATTGAGCCAAAAGAATATTGCAATAAATCTTTATTGATATCTCAAATGTATCTCCCTATCCACAATGTAAGCCATACCCTCTGTGGGCTCATTTATATAGCAATTTAAATTCTGGTGACCACTATCCTGCGTGTTTTAAGATGTAGGACTTCTTTTAGAAAAGGGAGGGGAATGTCCTTCATGAAATTGATTGTCTCAATTAAGAACTGGTTGATCTGGAACAGTTCTAGGTTTTATTGGTTTAGCCATCATAAATAGTAACTAAATTTTTCCCTTTCTTTTTTATTCATAAGAATATTATTTCTTGCTTCTCCACCTCCAAAGAACAAATGTCCTCAGCAAAGTCTTAACAGTTCTATAGCCAATAAAATTTTTAGCAGAGGTAGAGAAAGGAAGGTATCAAAGACAGCGGAGTAGCTAAGGGCGTGGCCGTTGGAGCCTTTTTTGAGGAAGGACCCCCCCCCCAGGCCTCCAAGGGAGGGGACCTTCAAAGCAAGGTCAGAAAATACAAGTTACTTAAGATTACCATCAACTCACGAGGGTATAGAGGAGGGATGGCTTCTTTACTAAGTTCCCTGGCCCCATAAAAATTTCTAGCTATGCCCCTGATCACAGAGTAGATTTAAGGAGATTAAAGTTGTCCTAGTCCTGAAGCATTTAAGAGACCTTTGTAAAATTATATTTTTGACAAGGGGTCTTGACTTTCTGAATTTTTTTTAGGAGAAAACAAGAAACATGTAGTATTATGATATGATATTTATTTGTGGACAAAGTGATAGACAACATGTTTCTTTTAGGACTTGGATAATGACACTTACAGAGTTGGTCACTCACCTGCCTCAGGATTCCTTTTATTTCATTCCTTTGTCAACAAATGATGGCTGACACTTGTGTATTTCCATGTTTAAATCAAGATTGGTACTTGTTTGGATCGAATTTGCATTACTAGTCATTTGCTGACCAAGAGTCAAAATCTATATAAACTGTGTGTCATATGTTGCATAGTATATACATGAAATATCATAGCAAAGTTTTCCAAAGAGAATACACCCTACATTTTATGTATCTTTAATACACTACTGTATATTGTGCAGATTGTATATTCTTATATTTCATATACACTAGTATCTTAGGCTATAGGTCAAATAACCAGGGTGTCTGTTTTTAATTGTCGAACCTATTGAGATGTAATCCTGAAATGTTATATGCAAGTCACCATGGACGAAAGTTGCAGTGTACATTTCATTTTAGGTATTTTTTTACATGCTAAGTACAATATTTCTTATTTCTTAAGGAATGCTGTTACTTGGAAAACATAAAAAACATTTATTGTTGCCATAATTTTTTAAGTATGGTTAAAACCTAATAGAATTTTCTGTAAGTGGCATAAGTTTAATTTTTTCTTTGAAAACAATTTGAAAGAACTTTCTGAATATGAATAGGTAGCATCAGACTGTTGTATTTTATGTTCTTTATTATATTTCTTTATTTTCATCATTTATCATTTGGTCACTAATTGTCTCTTATGCAACCTTTTCACGAGTTCTCCTATTTTCAGCGAGTGAAACGACGGAAGCGTCCTCCTAATGTCCAGTTAATTGAAGTGGAGCTCATTAAAGGGAACAAAGGTCTTGGCTTCAGTATTGCAGGAGGAATTGGTAATCAACATATACCTGGGGACAATGGTATATACATCACTAAAATCATGGAGGGCGGTGCAGCTCATGTGGATGGTCGCGTGTGTGTAGGAGATAAATTAGTTGCTGTTAGAGATACTCCGGTAAGTCAGAATTTACTGTTTTGAGGTATATTTGTTTTTTTCTTGAATGAAAGTTGTATTTTCAGATTGCCCTCTCATATTTTTTGCATTTCAAACTATGACAAACAATTTTTTCATCACAAACACATTAAGTTATTGGGAAGAACTCTATAAGATACATAAATGCAAGAAAGATTACTACAGTGCTTCGGTTTAGAAGTGTAATTTCTCATGGAAGCAAGCTCGCAACCTAAAATGCTTGTATCCTGAAATAATTTATCCCATTAATAAGGAAATGTACTCTGCATTCCACATGTCAGTAAATACACATGCTATACAGTAATTTAAAAGTTTCTGTAATAGTAATTACTGTACAATTTATAACCCCTAACATCAGAAGGGAATAAAAGAACATAATACTAAGTAATAAGAGACAATTAACAAATTAACTCTCTCTACCTTTGAGAGTCGTGGCTGGCGTGAGGGAGATGAGAGAGGTGGAGGGAGAGGGTAGCGGGTGTTACTGCCTGGAAGGAGAATCTCCCTCCATGAGCAGATCTATTAAAATATTAAAGTTCTCTTTTTTGAATGACGCTCACTATCACTAATTGAAACACTTCATTTAAACTTTCTGAACACTCATCTTTTTTCACACTTTTACAATAAATTTTTACAAAGAACCTGTCTAGAAACAACCAGTTTTGCCTTTTCTTTAAAATGGTATGAAAATAAATTCTTTAAAATGACATGAAAATGGGATAAAAATCCTAAGAATACAGTGGGAACACTGTGTGGGTGGCATATGGTCACCGCACGACTGATTTCTGTGCATTGCGTACGAGTATCATTATTACTTGTCCACAAAAAATTTTGTTATGGTGCAAAATATTTTGATCGCAGACCAATGCTTTACTCGTAACCCAATTAGATGTGTATGCTCGTATCGCAATTTGCTCGTATTTAAAGTTACTCATAGCCTGAGGTACAGTACTACTGTATTCTGTTTTTAGCAAGATTTCATCCCATTTGCATATATTGTATAGTACAGGTATCTCTATTATGGATACATTGTTTATGGTGGAGTGGATGAACAACTCTTGAAATTTTCAAACAATAGTTAATTAGGTAAAAATGAGGAGTGCATTATATTAGAAAATTTATTTTTAACATGCTCTTTTGTTATAATCATTCTTTGATAAATTCTTTATAAAAATATTTTTTACTCTTATACATTTTGTTCTTCCCTTTTTTCTCACTTTAATTTAATAGTACCTAATACTACAAACCACCACCATCATTTACATACAATAATGGTTTAATTGACTCGCATTTGTTTATATAGTCTTCAAAGCCTTTTCTTGCACTGTATTTTTTGTATATTCAATGTGCTGGTTGTTGAAAAGCCATTTATGGAACACCAAAATGCTATTACTGTACTGCAATTTTTTTGCATATATATTGATTGCCTTTTTAATTTAATGTGGTCTAGTCTCCTGAACTTGCTGTACAGATTAATACAGAATTATGGAAAGCTGTAATGTGAGAATTTAGGATTTTTTCTTTAAGGAATAGCTCCCCTCTACTCAGTAACCCTAATTGGTACCCATAAGTAGCATAGCAAACTTATTTTTTATAGCATTGGCAAATGAATTATTGTATAGTATAGAAGTTCCCATATTTTAGGCTCATTAGAATTGCATTTGAAATTTCCTATAACTTTCTTTACACCAGTTAGGGAGCATATTCTCAGCAGGCTACAATTTACATGTTTTTGTATCCTCC
Organism: Palaemon carinicauda; assembly: GCF_036898095.1. NCBI lineage: Eukaryota > Metazoa > Arthropoda > Malacostraca > Decapoda > Palaemonidae > Palaemon > Palaemon carinicauda. The sequence goes on from NC_090751.1 coordinate 11,460,767, forward strand.
CATACATTTAACCCTTTTACCCCCAAAGGACGTACTGGTACGTTTCACAAGAGCCATCCCTTTACCCCCATGGACGTACCGGTACGTCCTTGCAAAAAAATGCTATAAAAATTTGTTTTTCATATTTTTTGATAATTTTTTGAGAAAATTCAGGCATTTTCCAAGAGAATGAGACCAGCCTGACCTCTCTATGACAAAAATTAAGGCTGTTAGAGCAATTTAAAAAAAATATACTGCAAAATGTGCTAGGAAAAAAATAACCCCTTGGGGGTTAAGGGTTGGAAATTTCCAAATACCCCGGGGGTAAAAGGGGTATCTGTTTGGGGAAAACATACTATACTTCAAGGTAGTTAAGTGGGTGGCGTTTCCTGATTCGTAATTGATTTACGAGCGATATTTTTTTTTATATATATTTCAATTTTATAAAGCTTTCTTGTATAAAAAAGTATAGGTTTTTTCATAAACTATTACCAAATATTAATTATGAGAATTTTATCCTTAATGTAACTTCTGACGTTTGATATATAACTTATTACTTTTTCATCTGTACTCAGTTTTTGTAAATGAATCGATTTTGACATTGTAGACTGTACTTGGTCACGAACTGTACTGTATCAATAAAAATTTCCAGTAGAGGTTGTTGTAGCTGGGTTAGAAATTTTGAATAGTTCTGCTAAGTAGCTGCCAAGCTTCTTTTTTCCCCCATACAATTTTCCTGTAGTTTTACCAACAAAATCTAGTCTTGAATTTTTATCAGTCGGACAGAAAAGGATTACAACTTGACTTAGCCAATACAATCTTTCCTATTGTTATTTTGGCATACTGTCATACTTTTGTAAGAAAATCTATTCTCATGATAGATTTGAAACCTTAAGAATGTAGTTCTGTATCTGCATTGAAGTATTGTACTGTTTTTCCATCCATTCTAGGAAATCTTCTGCCTTAACTCGATGAGTTTTCTGTCAACACTATTTTTCCTCATTCATTCCCTCCCAAGTTATTTTTTGATTTCTTTTCGTGCTACTTTTGCTCTTATTTCCCTTCAGTATTATCTCAGTAGTGTTCATGCAGTACTGAAATGTATGGGTAGGCAATAATTTGTATACCAGAGTTATTTTTCAAAACAGTGCAATGTACGTTCTGTACTATACTTTTTCAGATTTTATGTAAATCAAATATTTTTCTCGTAAGCAGACATTTGTAGGTTTGAGGGTATTAAGCTTAACTTTTATTCACACCGATATCATGAAAAATTGTTTAATTTATTTAACATTATTATAAATAAAAATTTTCTTCTCGATGTTAATCTGGCCACCTCTGTAAGAGTCGAGTTTGACTCATTGACCAGCAACACACACACACACACATATATATATATATATATATATATATATATATATATATATATATATATATATATATATATATATATACATATATATATATATATATATATATATATATATATATATATATATATATATATATATATATATATGTATATATATATATATATATATATATATATATATATATATATATATATATATATATATATATATATATATACACAGTATATTCTAAAGTCTGCCTGCTGACTTAAATTTAGAATCATGATACAATACACTAGCAATATAATTTTAGTTGTTTGAAGTGCTTATATTACTCTATTGTTTTATAATAATGTTGTTATAATATTTCATTACTGAGCAATTTAGCTTGAACAGATTTTACGAATCCAAATCCAAATATTGAACAATAAAATGCCCTAAGTAATCTTAAGCACTGTATTGTATCTTGTAATTTGTTTGTTTTTTCAGTACAGTAATACCCCTCTTTACTTTGGTTCAACATACATCGGTTCTAGCTTAGCACATATTTAAGTATTAGATGCAAAAATAAAATTCATTTTAAACCCTTTTACCCCGACCTCATATCGGTTTATATGTCATACCTTAATGATAAAGTGCTGTACTATACAGAACTGTACATTGCATGGAAGTATATTAATGAAGGCATCCAGTTTTTATGAAATAATAGTAGGTTGTAAGTACTTTTTCATGTTCAGTACATGTATAGGGAACATATGTCACCTTACAGAACAAGAATCCAACCTATGTAAAAAATCTACTAATACTGAATCTCTTGGAACCAATTATGATGTAGGGCAGTGTTTCCCAACCCTGGGGTAAATTACCCCAGTGGGGTAATGGACCCGTATTTTTGGGGGCAATCAAGATGTTCTGAAATTGAGTTATTCACATTCCCATAATTATTGCCATAATTCATACACAAAATCTGCAGAATTTTGATATCCATTAAAATGGAAAATTTTGCATTTGTTTTGGATCCTTAACTATAAGCAGCCAATAGCGGGCTACATGATCCATACAGTTCATCAGGTGGCCGCAAAAAACATCCGATGTTACCGGGTATATGTTCAATGGGGTAATTGATAAGTTGGAAATAAAATTTTGGGGTAATCATTTAAAAAAGGTTGGGAAACACTGATGTAAGGTGTGGTATTATTGTACTGTATGTATAATTTTATGTACTGTAATTCAGAAATTGTTATTGACCAAATGATCAAGCTTGTCACAGATATTGTCTATTAAATTCCTATACCAGTTTAATGGAAAATCACTTCAAAACCAGTAATAACAGATTTTTAAAATTACTGAACTGTACCAGAATAGTAAATTTACCATACAGCATAAGAGAATCAGGAACTGTTGAATGAAAGAGCAATCCAAAGGTTGAAATTAGGTGAAAAATTGGTAGTATATCATGACACTGTCAGTAAAGATATTCTTTTAGCACTAGTGAAAGTAATGAAGCTATCACTTAGGGAAGTACTGTATAATATTTTATAGAAAATTTACAAAAGAGTTTTATCTGTAATTGTTTAATTTTGTCTTCAGTATTGTAATGTCTTATATAATTTGTTTTCTTCTTTGTTTTTCTTCCCAACAGACAGGGGATGTCAACCTTGAAAATGTCACCCACGAAGAGGCGGTTGCATGCCTTAAGTCCACCAATGATCGAGTTGTCCTTGTCCTTGGTAAGGTGGTTGCCCCGCAGACTAATGCCTCAGATCTGGCCCCCCCTCCCCTCCACTCAACCCAGACCCATCACCAGGATCACACTCCTCCACCTCGTGAGTTAGCTAACTAACATTACTTATTGTCCTAATGCTAATGTGGCTCTGTACCCATTTCATTAAAGCAAAGTTTAGCTCCCCAATCATTCTGCTCTCTGTGATTGAAGTAAATAGGTCCATATTCATATTTTGAGGCTGATTGCTTTTATCGAATAGTACCATAACTCCAAAAAAATATGAAATACAGTACTGTATAACTTAAGGCTATCATCGTAATCTAGCTGGGATATCCGAATATTCCAAATTTTTACCTATGCTCAGTTTAATGAGCTATGGTGCTGACCCCTTATCAAGTCTGGCATTCTTAGTAGATGTATCTTTTTATTTTCTCCATGCATTCCCTTATTCTTCCCCATGGCCACACTTCTTTTCGAGTGTCTGGGATTATAAAGTATATTCTCTTATTTGTGCCTCATCAATTAGACATTTAGCAATTTACATTACTTTCTTTTCTTGTTTTTAAAACTAATCTTAGTCCTTCTTCCCATTCAGAGAGAAGGTTCTATAACACCACCTCATTATTAAAGCTATTGCTCATAAAGGGTTTACTGTTATACAGTATACTGTAGTTATTGAAATGGTCAGGATCATGAGACAATTGTCAACTTGCAGACCTTGTCAAAGTTTGTTAATGTTCGATGTACAAATCACTGTTTTCTTCCTTCCACACTTACTTGCGAGATCCTCTATTATTAGGGTCTATAGTCGCCATTATTTTGTCATAATTCCATTTTTGGTATGGAGACATGTAACTGATAGTTTTCATTTTTATTGAAACTATCCATTTTCTGATTCTAAGTTCTTCCTTCTCTTTTGTCTAATGACAACTAAAGGCTATATCTGTGAAAGGAAGCTCGGTATTATCGACATTTACTCTTAAAAGTTAAAAATTTCCATTTTCTCTCCTTTTAATATATATGTAATTATCTATCATAGATTCCAAAAGATAGTCTACCAATAAGCTGTATCAAAGACAATGGAATGTTTATTTTGATTGGTGCAAATCAGAAATGTATCAATGACTAGAACTAATTAGGATAATATTGTTCTATTTTTATGTTTTCTTTTATATGAAAAGAAACTTTCTATATCAGCCATTAAGGGATATAGATCCATGCTTAATTCTCTACCGTTTCAGGTATTTCAGCGAATGTGTTCAGGGCTTTTAGTATTGAAAGACCTCCAGTAGTCGGGTCTTTTTCTCTGAATTTGGATATAGGTTTACAATATTATAAAAGGTTCAAGTTTTGAATCTTTGGAAAATCTCATGATTAAAGATCTCATAATTGAATCACTTTCCCTTGTTGTTGGCTTTAACTAAACACATAGGGAACTGCAAGCACTATCTTGTAAGGTAGGCTTTGGGGGAACATAATGATTATTTCTTTGGCCTACTTTCAGACCTAAAAATTATTTTAGGACTAAGATTTTGCCAGTTCTTTTATTGAACATCCTCTCATTGGAAAATGTGATTATTACATCAGATTTTTTTTTTTTGCAATAAAAAGCCATTCAGTATTATTTGAACAAAACTACAAACATTTGAGTTAGTGGTTCTAATTTGTTTTGTGGACTTAGGATTCCAAATTGTCTTCTGCCCAAAAATAACATATCATTTCATATCAAAAGTTTTGTCATGGAAGCTTACAAAGAATTAACCCAAGTATAATGAAAGCTTTGAATGTTAGGGTTCATGATATTAAAAGTGCAGTTACATCTGTCAAGTTTTGTTCAAATTTTTCTTTGAGTAGCTCAAATAGCCTAACGAATTGGTTTTGCTAAACATTAATGTAAAGAATCCTAATTTGTTTATCAAGATGGCTGGGCTGTAGGACCTATAGTTTATGCTGGAAATCTGGTTTAATGAAATGTTAGGGTTTAGTTGAATTATATTTTTCCTAATTTAAAAAATAAATTTCAGTTGTATAGCAATATGAATATCAGGCAAGGTTCATAGAAATAAATGAAATGTTAATAATAAATTTTATTTGTTCCAACACGGAGTACTTACTTAGAACTACTTTCTTAGGAGTATCTGGGATCTCCTTCCTAACCGACCAAGAATTTTGCGTAGTTTCCCCTATCTCCGTTTTCCCTTGTCGGGTCCCTCCGTGGCGGATGGATACTTGCCCTGAGGCGACCGAGGGTCAGTGTGCGAGAGCTCGCTGCTAGGTCTGAGTCGCCAGTAAGCGTCTGATCGCGGCATAGATTACATCTCGCCGCTCTCTCTCACATCCCGTCGGACCCGCCATTGTGTTCCACGTGTTCCCTTTGTGCTTTCCCATCCTTTCCTTGTGTTACTTGTGGTGCTTGTGTGTTCGTGTATTCCCTTATGGAATCTCAACGTCGTTGTCCCGGGCCCAAGGCCGGTAAGTCTTGCAGGGTCTTTGCTTCTTGAAGAAGCCACGGTTATTGTCATTATCTGATAGATTATCTCTTTTCTTTACTAGAGGCATAAGTCTATTGAAAGGAAGGAAAATGGGAATTTTTGTAGTTTTTAGAGGTGAATGTCAATAAAACCAAGCTTCCAGAGAGAAGCAATATGAACATCAGTTATGTATTGAAATAACAACTTTTATCATTTAAATTCTGTTTTTTCTGGTAATCTCCTTTTCACTATAGAACATGGATGGAAATACTCCATAATGTTCTTCATGATGAAGGGTTTAAAGGGCATTGAATTGAATTCCTTTGAATCTATAAACGTTAGCTTTCTTACAGTTTTGTAGATTGTGGTCCCACTTACATGGAGCCTCATCATTAGCATAAGTCTTCAATTTGCTTCCTTAATGATAAAGGTGTTTTATTTATTTAAGGGAATTTGCAGTTTCTGATCAATGGTTCAAGTACTCATTAAAAAAAAAAAAGTGTCTCTTGGGAAGGTACATGGTATCCTTTGGAGGAAAGTTCACATTGTGGTTCTGTTAGTCATCTTTATCCCTTAAGATATTTGTGTTATGGTAAATTTCTGGAGTTCCTTTTTAAATCTAAATTAATTCTCTGCAACTGATGCCAAATCAAATCAACAACTTGGTGTCTCTCTCCTAGATCAGACCTTAAAATAGAATTAATAGTTTTCCTTAGGTTGATTTTCAATACTTCATTCTTTCAAGTGGTACTCCTAGACCTTACAGGTTTGTTCTTTGTCTATTGGCAATAACTGTCTGTCTCTATTGGCAATAGCTGCCTTGTAAGAAGTACCTGTAGGATGTGGCAATCCAATTGTGGGATAAGATTATCCAGGACAACGTTAGTTGCGACAGAATATTCCTCGGCAAGATGAATTTGACCTCATCATTATCAAAAACTGTTTTACGTCGGCTTTTATATGTACTGTACAGTATGTGATTAGCATGTATCTAAGGTAGGTAAGCCAACACAAAAGGTTTTGGTCTGAGATAAGCTCGGCCATAATTCCATTATAATCCTTTAACTTTTTCGTCAAAGTATTTCCAGATTGATGTTCAGCAGCTCATTCATGCCTGTTGTAGAGAGATATGGGCATCCTTTGTGTTGAGAGAAGATCCCACATAGGATAATTGAGAGAGAGAGAGAAGGATATGTCTGTATGTCTTAGAATTATTAAAGATAATCTTGTGACCAAAATACATTAAATGTTTTTATTGGTTTCTGAATAAATGATCATTTGTTATTTAGGTTTAATAAAATAAAGGATTGAGTCTTTCCTGTGGGGTCAGTGTTTCCTTATTGGCTAGAAAGTTTAAGACATAAGTCGATAGCACTATAAGGTAATGGGGCAACAGTCAATTCTGAATCAACTTGGAATAGGATTTGTTGTTACATGTTAATCCTAATGAGGTACACAGGCAATCCTAGATTGCATCTTACCTAGAAATACCTAGAAATTTTCATATATATTTTAATATATATGTATATAGGTTCATTGTATGGATAATTCATCTTGAGATAATTTTTCAAAGAGGATGCCAGTTCCCACTGCTGTATGTACTAACCACTCTTCTCAATCAAGGTTGCAGTCTTAACCCTTCAGGATGCCCTTAAGTGTGTAATCCAAGGTAATCATTTAGAGAAGCTTCTTTTAAGAGTTGAATCTGCCCTCTTTGAAGATTTTCACAGATGATCCACAGTTCTAAGAAAAAGCTTCATGCTTTTCCTTTGACTGATGTATGCATAGATCAATTAAAGAAATGCACAAGGAAAACATAACCCATTTGCCTTTAGTTTCCGACATCTGAAAAACTGAACGGTACCTTGCCATTGGTTTAGAAAGTGGGTGAGATTTTCTTTGTGAATTTTTAAATAGATATTTTATTTTATTCTATTCAAGAGAATGATAACAATCAGAAGGATCCATTACAGTAATTGTAACCTTGTACCAATTTCAGAGATAACCATATTTAACATCAAAATGAGGTACTGTAGTGCTTATTGTTGCCTACTGTATTTCTTTGGACAAGTAAAGAATTATTTTTTAGTGAACATATAAAATGAGGACTAGAGCTGAAGAAAAGCAACTCAGCTTAGTCTACACCCTGTTATCTGAAAATCCATGTCATAATTAGAGTCCTCCAAGAGATGGCACTATACAGTAATACCTCTGTGTGACTTACGCACCTTTAACTTCAGTTTATGTTTAAGGAAATGAGACTAGTTTTGGTTAACCCAGCTTATGGGCAGTTACTTTATATGCATAATGTACCTCTAGTTATTCTTTTGGCTATTATATTGAATTATTCTAGCTCTGTAATCCATACTCCAAACTAGAAGCATTGGGCCAGTGAGTATACCTGAAATTAACATGTGAATATCTCATGAGATAATTGTAGATGAAGGAAGGCAATTTGATACTTTCAACATGCTGTCATCTGAAAATCTTTAATGTAGTAGAGTCCTACAAGAGTTGACACAATAATTCTCTCCTCTGTAACTTCTACACCTGGTTTGTGTATAAGAATTATATTAAGCATTAGTAAATATTTCCTCGGAGCATTGGTGCGTTTCTTGCTTCACTAGTTCTTCTTTTAGCCATCATTGATTAGGTTATGGAATCTAATCTATACTCACTGTTTAGGTAAGGAAGCTTAATAGTTTCTAAATGAAACCCTTTTAAGAGCATCAGCTACACTTTAACCATAGATATCCTAGTGAAATTATGATGCCAGACTAATACTTTAATTATGGTTATACAGTATATAACTTTATTTCTATTGTCAGCCTCTAAATATGAATATAAGACTAATTGCTCTTCCCTAGAATTTGACTGATCCTTTTAATTATAGACTATCAGATATAGTTTTCCTAATATAATTTGATGGGATATGGTGTCCATATAACCCTTCATTAGTTGTCTCTGTTAGTTTAGTAATGATTTGAAGGTTTTACATATTAGAACACCAGTATTTGTGTTAGATAGTATGCATATTGTTTAATGAATTTAGATTTGTATTTTTTGTACAGTATTTATAAGTTTTCATTAATTATTTATCCATAGTTATTTATATGAAATATTTTAAGGAAATATCGCTGTATAGTTTTATTTATTTTGAAATGTCACATACCTCTAATCCTCTTTCCATAGTCTTCTCTCGTCTTTTGATTCTTAGCTTCTAAAAACTAGTTATTATAAACTATTAGACATTTTGGTATAACACAAAATTAGTGATTGTTGATTAACAGACAGTAAAGACTAGGATTGGAAAAGAAAGGGATTCTGTTATTTATTGTTATTTATGGCAAATTATAACTTTATTTTTTCTTAGGGTCATATAAAGTTTACGAATTAAGAGTTGCAGTTGCCATAATCAATGCATTGCAACATAGTCATGATTCAGAAAACAAGGTCGTTGGGTGGAAGTTCAGTAGTAATCTGCGTCTTTTATAGTTCATTAATATAAAGTATGATGCAACAGCTAAAGCAAAAGCTATGGAATAATTATCAAAGCCCAACATTGAACAAAATCTTAGAACAGTAAACCTTTATGTTAGAAGCAGCAGTATTCTATATATCCTATACTTCTTTCCACTTCAAAGTAGAAACTAACACTTGGCATGTTTGAGAAGCTACTACAAATTCATTAAAACAACAGTTATGATTTCTCGATATCTGTAGTTATTTGTATATTTTGATTTCCATTTTTCCTTTATGATTAAATTTCTTCTTTTAGAGATAATAGCTTATGTAATAGTGAGTCCAAGGTTATTGTAGTTGTGGTTTTCTTTGCATTCTTTGCCAAAATTATTTTTCTCACTTTACTAAAACCTCACTGTTATCTTTTCCCCATTTTTATTCTCCTACTGTATTCGTAAGATAAGACGTGATATTAGCCTATTAGTGGCACATGATTTTGTATTTTGTATCATTTATCTGTTCTTTCCTAGATTAGTATTAGACTTGGATTCTCAGTTCTGCATGTCATTTTTTAAACAAGAATTGTGATTCACATTATGGAGAGCATTTTGCAGACATCTGATGATTTGTATGGCATTTGGAAATTTTGTCTCTTAAGTTAATACCTTTTACTAAAGATAAGGATTGTACTTTAAGAACTGGAAATTAAATGAAATTGTTAATGATAGAAGCAGAGCACATAGATAAATTGTCCCCCCTCCTGCAATATTTCATAACCTTTGCTTGTACTGTAATGTAAGGGTAGAAGGAAAGTCTGTGGATATACCTTTTACTATTGGCATTCAGCAATCAAATGTATCTTATACTGTTTCAGCTTAATAACCAAATGTATCCCAACTTGCTGCAACTTAATGAACACATGTATTTTACACTTCTCTGCTTAATGCATAGTTATCCCAGATCTTGTGCTTTTTACCTTTTTGCACAGATATGTATTCCACACTGTGTCAGCTTTGCAGATGGTTCTAATTAATTGTTGAAATTTAAATTTAACTAGTGCAACACAGGAGTACAAATAGGGAAACCTTTTCCAATAAAAAGAAGTAACATTTCCAAATGGTTCTTGAACAAGCGCTTTTTGATATTCACATATTATTAAAGAGTTACTTACACTTTATACTGTAGTTTGTATTATATTTCCTGAGGAAAAAGCACATAGGTGAAGATTTGAACCAGCTTGGAATTTGAGTTGAAAGGGAAAAAGAAAGAATACATTTTAGATAACTAATTCATGTTTCATCCCATGAAGGAGATATTGATCATGAATAATGAGTATGATATGACTAAACAGTACTGTATACCACTGTGGCTTTGAAAATGTTCTACCCAAATACAGTACTGTATATGGGATCTCATATTATTGGAAATTGAAGAAACCAGATAATGAAAATACCCTAACTCTGTAGTAGAGGTGGTATGAGGGACATACATGTTGCATCGCCTTGAAAGTTCTCAGTGTTGAGGCCTTATATTAATTGTGTGAAGGATTTACGTAATGAAAATTTTTACATTCTATTATGTAGAATGTCAAAAACGTGAAAAGGAAAAAATCTTATCACGTTACAAAACAAAATCTTGCACTGGGCTTATATCCCTTAAATTGTTCATGGATAAGAATGTGTTAAGGAGGTTTAGCCATGTTGAGAGAATGGAAAGTGGCTGTCGGCTAAAGAAGGTGATGAATGCAAGAGTTGATGAGAGAATTACAAGAGGAAGGCCAATGTTTGGGTGGATGGATGGAGTAAAGAAAGCTCTGGGTGATAGAGGGATAGATGTGAGAGAGGCAAGAGAGCGTGCTAGAAATAGGAATGAATGGCGAGCGATTGTGACGCAGTTCTGATAGGCCCTGCTGCTTCCTTCGGTGCCTTGGATGACCGCGAAGGTAGCAGCAGTAGGGGATTCAGCGTTATGAAGCTTCATCTGAGGTGGATAACGGGGGAGGGTGGGCTGTGGCACGCTAGCAGTACCAGCCGAGCTCGGTTGAGTCTCTTGTCAGGCTGGGAGGAAGTGCCTTGGTATATGTTCATGGATATCACATTTGAAGGGTAGGTCGTACAACACTGAGGAATTTCCTGGTATCTGTTTGATTCCAGTTTATGGCTCTGTTTTTTATATCCATGTTTTGTCACTGATTTCTCTCCTCCTACCTGTTCAGCTTTCACTATATTGTGGTCCACTTTCATTACTCACTTAAAGGAAATATTTTCCCTACACTCTTAAGGAAATATCTCTCAGGATTGCCATAGAGGGTCTTGGAAGTATAGTTCACTGTTCTTTTTAAAGGAACATCATAATAATAATTTGTGAATGCTTAGAGGATAGTCTCAACTGCATAACCATGATGGTATAGCATAGTCCTATATTATGTGTAAAGTTTTAAGATTTCTTAGCTCCAAAATAGGGCATCATGATAGACCTACAGCAGAATATTGATGGTTTCACATCCTGTACTTTATCCTTCATCGGGTGTAGTGTACACTTATTTATCTCCCAAATGGAGCATGTACTTAGTGTTCATTGTGTGGCAATGCCTCTTCATATCTGAACTATCCATAATCTTACCCAATATTAAGTGGATTAGAAATATAGTTTTCGCTTGCATTTTGTAATTTTTAGTCTAAATAGTGCCGTAGAGGTACTAAAAGCTGTCCCTAAACCATCTTGCCTGATAGTTAATGCCTTGCTGCCGCCTGATTGGTAATGTCTCTGCCTGGTGTTTCCCAGTCGGGGCTTCGAGTCCCGCTCAGACTCGTTACTGCCATTAGTGTCTGCAATCTTATCATCCTTGTGAGCTAAGGTTAGGGGTTTGGGGGAGCCTATAGGTCTATCTGCTGAGTCATCAGCAACCACTGCCTGGCCCTCCCTGGTCCTAGCTTGGGTGGAGAGGAGGCTTGGGCGCTGATCATATAATATATGGTCACTCTTTAGGGCATTGTCCTGATTGCTAGAGCAATGTCACTGTCCCTTGCCTCTGCCATTCATGAGCGACCTTTAAAAAGATAATGGGAAAGGCCATCAGTGCACCCGATGTGGTGTTCTTTATGGGTTACTCAAAGGTCTTTTCAGCATTCCTTCAACCCCTAGCTACAATTGCTTTTTATCCTTTTACTTGCCATCATTCCTGTTTCTTACAATCTTTACTTCATAGTTGCAATTTGGTGCTGAAAGGCCTTATAGGCCTCAGCATCTGGCTATATAGTCCAAAATCATAAATCCATTCATTCTAACAGATCAAGTGTTGATCTTTCCAGACAATATGAAACTGGTATAAAGGGTATAGTAATTTGTTGAAATCTGTGGTACTGAATAATGACAGATTTTGTAGAAACATAAAAATGAGGACGAGTAAACATAATTCATAATCCTCAACCTTCACGTAAAAAGAATCCTTTCATCTTACAGTATTATGGTCTAGAAAATGTGATTCTTAGTTCTGGTTAGACTGCTGTCCTGCTATGATAGTGATGGTGATAATTTATATGTAAAATAATATCCAATATAAGATAGCTGGAAGGAAACATTGATTTAATATAGAACAGTGGAATGATTATCCAGTTCCTTTATAGTAGGAATGTTAAATCCTATTTATCATGTGTGTTCATGGTTAGATCCAAGAGTCTTAATGCATTATTTTCAACTTTTAATCATATTAATCCGATCTCCCTTGTTTTATTTGATTTTAATAGAAGTTTCATGAAAATTGATATCTTTTTAACATGGCTTTTTTCACTATATTAACCCATTAACCATAAACTACCTTTATACATCCTGTGCATCCAGAAAAATGTCAAAACAAATGTCTGATCTGACCAGCTGAATGTGATTATGCCTCATTTTATCATACGACTGCATCAAGTAAGCATTTTCTTTGCTACTCTTCGTCTAGCCGCTCTATCACCTGTGTATCAGCTATCACTTAACTTGAGCTGATCTTTCAAAGTTTTTTTTTCATTTATTCATTCCTCCATTCACTTCGCGCTTGTGATCCTGAATATAAAGTGTTTGTTGCTCGGAGGAACCCTGCCAAGGGTCACCTCTTTTTTTAAGTGCTTTGTTCTTGAAGGTTAATATACAGTGCTTTGTTTATAGCTTAGTGTATTTTTTCTCCGTATTACCATTTTTATTGTTTCACTTGCCATATTAGTGTTGTATTTGCACTTCATTTTATCTTTATTCTTTTATTTATTTTTTATTATTTAAATTTTTTTTGATAAACTTAGAATTCTCATTTGTCCCTCAGCCCTTACTCTTTGTATGGGCCTTAACTACTGTATTACTGGTTGTGTATGACAGTCTCTCCAGGTCATTAGGGGTAATGCATTGTCAAACTAAGCCCGAGGCTGTTTTAAACCTCTTGGATGCCTCCACATATGTGAGGCAATGCTAGGCACTGACTTTGCCATTATTTTTGATGCAGTAATAAGTATGCACCAAGTACAGTAATACATGTAGTGCATATGAGAACTGAATGTGCATCAGTAAATTTATTTTACAGATAAACTTGAAAGCAGACTGTTCAAATGCTGAGCACCAAAGGTAGTCATGTGGCAGTGTGCCTCATAAATTCTGTAGCAGGCTGAGTGGAGAATGCCACTCATTCCAGCTACCTTGAAGAAGCTCTCTCTTTCTATGCTTTCTACGTTTAGGGTCATCAACACTGCATAATCGGCTTCAGCAAGCATACCTTAATGTTGTGCTCCAACCTCTAATTGGGGAAGACTTGACTTCTCCATGAGCAATGTAGTCCTATGGTAGAATTTTAGCGAGAATCCTGGCAAGTCTAAGTTTATCCTTGTAGGGTTCTCATTTGTGCAATTGATGGACTGGCTGTGCTGGCAGTTTGAGATAGAGAAACTCCTTGTGGAATTTAGTAAGCAGATTGTATTAAGAAAGGGTAATACTCTTGACCAAGGGCTATGACTGTACGCTAGGTATATAGCCAGATCATGCGAGAATTTATGCTAGATGACAGAAGGCAGATACACCTTTTAAAGTTTTCAGTGCCCTTAGAGCTCTCCCCAATTTTGGCCTTCGCAGAATTAGTCAAGTTTCACAAGATCATAGGCAGAAGCTCTCTTCTTAGGAAGTCTTCAGTGTCAACAGAGGTCATTGCCAGAAATGTTCCTGTCTCATTCTCCTTCAGGTTGATCAGAGTTGTTTCATTTGAGTGAGGTTTTCCTGAAATGTTTCTACCTAAATTAAAAGAAGCCAGTTCCTTGCTTGCTCTTGGCGCTCGTGCGTCTGTCTGCTGAGGACATCTTCAGGGGACAGAAGATTGTCCACTCCTGGGGCAAGAGGTCCTTTCTAAAGGTGATGACAAGCTTATGCCTCATAGAAAACATTTAATGAGGAAAAAGAAGAAAGCTACTTATCATGATCTCTTAACTCTTCCCTTACAAACCCTCCAGATTGCAAAACTGTTCAGCAAGTACCTCTTTTTCTAATAAACAGTTTCCTGTATAAGGACAGGTTATCCAAGTCAGCCACGAGGGCAGCATTGTTTGTCAGGAGACCTCGCCATGTGGAATCCATCTCGTCCTTTTGACCTGGTTATTGTTGAGGGAACAAGCCTTGTCCTGGCTTTTGATTTCTCCCAGATAAATGCCCCAGTAAGTGCCCTCCATCCAGCAGCAACACAATGGGCCATCTACCCATAGGTTTCAGCAGTACTCAAGACCTTCCTTATGTCTCGGAAACTTTTCTCGCTTAGCCAGGAAATCTTCAGCTATAGGTTGCAGTTGTACAAGGAAAGCTGTGAATTTTCCAAATACATACTTCCCTTTCCCTGTAATCTTACATTTTTATCTGTTGCACCATCAAAGAAATGAGAGCAGCAGGTGTACTCACTGTGGTGAGTACTGGATTGGAGGAAATAAACCTTTCAAAGAGATATCGGGCATTGTTTACTTCATCTGGTACTAATGCACAATCACCCCACTGACTCTTATCTTAACCTATCTTGTGCCATACCTCTGGTGATAAGGTTCTTTTCCGTCTAGTGTAGGATTTATCTAGTTAGCCCTGCTTCAATTAATATTCAATCAAATTATGATTTTATCAAACAAGCAGCGTTGTTTTAATATTGCAGGAATATATTTTTCAATATACAAGCGTATTAATCAAAAGAAACTTTCACACCTTCCATCCTTGCACTTATTCTATTCTTGTTGGCAGTATGACTGAACAAAGTATAGTTGTTCAGCTTATCAGGTCAGACTTGAAAAAGCTGCATCATTTTCCTTTACTTTCTCCTGGATGCGACTGGATGGATAAAGGCAACTTATGATTAATATTTGTTTACTGAAAAATGTGTTCTTATAAAAACATAGCTTTTTAAAATTTCTGATTTAGTGTAAGATTATTTTTTATGTTTTTTTTTATTATTACTGCTCAGATGTTTATTTCATTATACTTCAACCACCTTAGAATTTGATTACTGTATTTGCTATTTTTTATCCCTGATCTTCAATTACGGTGACATTATTCAGTGAAGATTATGAACCTGGTATTTTAGTATGGAGAGAGTATCATTAAAATATACTCTATTTTTTTCTATACAGTAATTGCCTTACTCTATCCTTTTTGTGGTATTATTCTTTGTCACATGAGCTTATGATCTAGTTGTAGTTTTGACGATTACTTCCAGGTTATGAAGGCCTCTTCTAATTCCTCTTTCTATAAACAATGAAGAAAAATTTTAATTATTTTCTTGTTCTAAAGCTATTTGATTTGTTCATTATAGTATTCAATAGTTTTCCAGTTTGGGGAGCTGAGCCTTTTGTATTTATGAAAGGAAACATGAATCCAGTTGTGAGAAGCTTCTAACTTTAGAAATAAATCTTTTTTCCCTTGCACTGTAAATAATATTCAGTATAAAAACATTTTGGCCATATGCACTAAAATATGTTTATTGCAATCTTTTTATTTGAAGTTAAATCAAAGTTTAAAATGGAACACAGAAATGATTTCTTGTGATTTTCAATGATATTGGGTTTATGGTTTTTCATTTGAAAACTGTTATAAAATAAACTATATTGTTTACAACACATTCTATCCCACATTGCTTGAGTATTTACCTTTAGTTACTGATCAAATCTCTTCTCTTTTCCATCCTAACAGCATCGCCAACACTTGCAACTTCTGATAATGTGATTCACAATGATTTGCTGCGGGAATGTCAATCAACACCAGATGACCACGTGTCAAGGTAAGTGAAATTATCAACTGATGTTATC
This sequence comes from Palaemon carinicauda, assembly GCF_036898095.1. Taxonomy (NCBI): domain Eukaryota; kingdom Metazoa; phylum Arthropoda; class Malacostraca; order Decapoda; family Palaemonidae; genus Palaemon; species Palaemon carinicauda. The sequence continues at coordinate 11,477,052 of NC_090751.1, forward strand.
GAAAAGAAATGGTGACGAAAAACTTTATTATTTTCTCCAATACTGTAGTGGTAATTGAGACTGGTGATATTATTACGAAATTCTAAAAAGAAGCTAATGAATAGAAAATTCTGACATTTGTTGATAAGTGTTGTCTTAAAATGTTTCAAGATGTAAATCCCGTACACTTTGCGGTAAAGGTTGTACAGTATGGCAGTTCGTGTTGGATTGGTTTTAATTTATTTTCTAAGTACAGTACATTAACATGATGCTCCAATTAATGTATATGTAAAGGGAGGAGCCTTGTTCGTTTTTTTATGTCGCTTACCTTCCAAAATTGGGGGAAGTGCCCTGGTAACTAGATGATAAAGGGATTTCATATGTACTGTATTGTGCACACTGAATGGTTAACTCCTTAAATAACTTAACCCCTTAGTTCTGTGTATAGTTCCATATTGTTCAAGTTGGGAACCATTTATCATTGTGAATTCCTGTAAAAAGAATTCATATTTCTACTTGTAACCAAGCTTGTACATTACTTTAGTTCATTCATTAGATATTTTATTCATGTTAGGGGATTTTTTATATAAACGATAGAATGATATCTACTGATATCTAAAACTTTGAATTAAAGTTTTCAGTGTCTACTCCCATTAGAATGTAATTAAGTCTATTTCTTGAATAGTTTGAACTAATGAGTATTGCATTCACTAGTTTCGCTGCAGGTGTATTTTTGCGAGTCCAACCAAGTTTATTGTAAGATTTAAAGAAATTTAATGGTTTACTCCAGTATGAGCTGCTGCGATAGTTAAAATTGGTTTTCCTGGCTAGTAATCAATCCTCTTTGCTTTTAGATTGTGTCCTTTGTGTCCTCTTGCCATTGTTGTTTAACTGTTTCAGATTATTGTTTCCATATTGAATTTCTTTCTGGTTTTGAACAAATCATAGTAAGTTAGTCTACTACTGTGAAGCATAAAGAAAATGTACTAGAACTGAGGTCGTTTTTACAAATATAGAGAAAATTATTTTTATATTGCACAAGGAAAGAACAATATAAGACAAACATAAATGTTTTAAGAGGTGCTTGGTTGCATAGAGAAAAGGGAAAAACAGACTGGTTAAACAGTGTGCATATATCATTGCCAATAATTTAGATGTACTGTGTGGTAGGAGGAGGTAAGTCTGATAAGAACAACTGTTTATTAATGAAGTGATATACTGTATAGTCTACAAAGAAAGGTCTTGGATATTCATGAGCTTATGAATTACTACAAAGCAAGTCAATGCATTAACACTGTATGTGTAAAGGTGTTGAATTATGTGGTACAATGCTATGCGCTTGGGTAAAAGTGTATCAATTCTAGGTTTGTCTACATTGGGATTGAATTGGTAGAAATCTAGTTTGGGTAGTGCAACCAATTGGAACTGTAACAAGAGAGCATTATAAAGTGAAACTTGCATACAGTATTGGGTTGGAGGTAGTGTGTGTGTTCACAAAAAGTGAAACATATTCATTTCAATGAAGGTTTGAATAATTAGGAGAAAAACAATTAGACATTCATGGAAATTGTATTAAGGATACTGTACAGTATAGTATTTTTTTGTGAAATTACTTTTATATGTTGATACAGAAAAATAGGATGATACAAAACATTTAGAATTTTGCCAGAAAACTCTCCTGCTTTGAGGCTCCTCAAAGAATCTTTTTGGAGCCTTAGAATGAAATTTCATTGATTTTCAGTGTACCATAATTACATAGTTACATTCTTAACTTTCCCAGAATACAATTATTATTATTATTATTACTATCCAAGCTACAACCCTAGTTAGAAAAGCAAGATGCTATAAGCCCAAGGGCTCCAACAGGAAAAAATAGCATGGTTCCTTCCATGAGACCCTTCTTTAGTGTAATTTTCCTCTAAATAAAAAACTGTGTAATTTCCACTAACAAATATACAAATCAATTATGATAGGAAACAAATGTAAATCATAACTAATTTTTGGGAGGTATTAACTCAGTGTATTAAAGAATCTTAATTGGAAGATGCACAAGTGATGATTCTAACCGTAGTCTGTCAACTTCCCCAGTGTTAGAAAAAGGACTCCTCCTCTTTCTGTAATTTTACCTTAAACACAATATTCCAACAATACAAGAACAGAATATTTGAAACGTTTGGGAATAGTATTGTCATCTCTTTAGATATAGGAAGGCATGTTAATAGATTTTATTAAGCCTAAGAAATAATTTTTTGATTGATTGATTTATTTGAGGTTTTCTGGCATCCTGACATCTAAGGTCATTGGCGCCGAAATAATTTGTTGAAACTTCTCTCAATTCCAATTATTTAAGCCTACACAAAGGTTTTTTTTTATTCCTGTATGGAATATTGATCCAAAATTTACTCCTTTAAACCTCCAAAAATTTGAATCGAAAGTCATTCTCCCTTGTCAGTCGCACTGCCTTTACGGCTTTTGCAAATTCATTCTTGTCTTAAGGTAGTCATACAGTCTTTATTGTTAGTGATCTTTTGACTCGGTCTTCGTTGTTGGCGTTCTTTTGACTTGCAGTCGTCGTTGTTGTTCTTTTTTACTCAGTGTACATTGCAGATGTTCTTTTGACCCAGTGTGCATTTCTGGTGTTCTTTTGACCCAGTGTGCATTTCTGGTGTTCTTTTGACTCACTGTTCATAGCTGGTGTTCTTTTTTGACTTGGTGTTTATTGCTGATATCCTTTTGACTCTGGCTTCGTTGTTGGTGTTCTTTGAACAGAGGGAGGGACTCTGTAAAATTTTATTTGATTATAAGAGAGATAAAGAGAGGTGACTCACACTCAAGTGTTCTGGTCATTGTGTTATCACTGCTGTAGAACACCTGTGTTAAATTGTTTTACCAGGTAGTCATCTTTGGCACACTTACTCTTTCAACACACACACACACAGTATAATGGTTTGCCTTTTTTGGAAAGTTTGACAACAGTGTATCTCACATGATACACTGTATGCATTATTGTGGGGGTCTTTGTAGTATCCCTTAGGTCCTGGCAGCTTCACTTTTTACCCTTCTCCTTTATTATTGTTATTATTATTATTAGCTAAGCTACGACCCTAGTTGGAAAAGCAGGATACTATAAGCCCAAGGGCTCCAACAGAGAAAAATAGCCCAGTGAGGAAAGGAAATAAGTAAACTATATGAGAAGTTTTCCATCCATCTTGATATCCAACATTTGTCAAGAATAATCTGATTTGTTTTTAGCCTTCTCCATTATTATTGTTATTATTGTTACCAGCTAAACCACAACCCTAGTTGGAAAAG
>NC_090751.1:11482842-11489649 GCF_036898095.1 Palaemon carinicauda
CGCAGGGAATAAAGTCTACACGTGGACTGCAGTGGATGAGAGAGAGAGAGAGAGAGAGAGAGAGAGAGATGCTACGTTACGTCATGCTGATTGAGTACTAATATCTGATTTCCAATTCTGTAACAGTCTGGAAGTAACTCGATAACTCTTAAGATCATTGTGGCCTTACTCTTGAAACAAATTAGCTATACGTCCTTTATATTCTGTTGACCTTCTGGATTTGGGAACCTTCCACTTTTATTATTATTATTATTATTATTATTATTATTATTATTATTATTATTATTATTATTATTTTTATTATTTCTAGCAAAGCTTCAACCCTAGTTGGAAAAGCAGGATGCTATAAGCCCAAGGACTCCAACGTGAAAAATAGCCCAGTGGGGAAATGAAATAAAGAAATAAACTACAAAATGAATAATAAACAATTAATATAAAACATTTAAAGAACATTAACAACGCTATAATAGATCTTTTAAGCTTTTGAAGCAATCAGGTGATGGAAAAGGATTAGAGAACAGACCGTAGGTTTATTTTTTTACCACTAGTTTATATTTAGATCACAAAAGCTTATAGAAGTTAAAGTCTTTCATAGATACATATATACCAGTAATATAAAGAATGGAAATTGAAAGGCGTGTATTATTGGATTGATACAATTGCTTCACAGAAACAAGGTAATTTATTAAACTTTCTGTATAGACGTGAAGAATAGTCATGGCAACGTATAAATGTTAAATTAACTCAAACACATCTGTTTGCCATTTTTCTTGTGACTCGCGGGTCTGTAGTTGCTCGCATCACACAAACTAATTCATGAAAAGGTTTCTTGTATAACGCGCTGGTTGACAGGAGTGGGGTCTGGTTTTGGGGGGTTGTAGACGGTAGAAGGGGGGTGGGGGCATGAAAATGATGTTTCTTATGTATATGGGGCTCCTCTGTTGTGGGGCTAGAGGGGAGGGGATAGGTAGGGCAGTGGAGGGTGGAATGGAGAAGCGTAGTGAGTACCTCTCCTCATCTCTAACGTCCCAGCTGCGCCGATGATGCCCTGGGCGCGTGTTGCTCTCTCTCTCTCTCTCTCTCTCTCTCTCTCTCTCTCTCTCTCTCTGCACATATATGTACAAATATACGCCAATATTTTTGTTGGTAGGTTATATCATACCACAGAGTTAATTCCACTAGTTGTTTCAAACGTGAAGATATTGATAGAGGTAGACTATAACCAGCTATGTGAATCCCGTTTTTCGTCGCGTTGATCCTACCTCCCTCCCTCCTCTACTCCCGGTCTACTGCCTCCTGCCTAACTATGCAGTTCCTAGTAACCCCCACAGCACATTATTTTGGTATATGACCGAACCCCCTTTTGTGTTCTCTCTCTCTCTCTCTCTCTCTCTCTCTCTCTCTCTCTCAGAATATGGTCAGGCAAAAACTGCCTGTTCGTAGTGAACATAGTAGAAAGAGCGTAGATGTTGAATTGAAGTCGGTTGTTTTACGAATGGACAGCAATTAGACTATGTACGATATGTAGTGTTTGCTTAGCAGGTAGTATGTCTTACCTTTAATAAAGATAATAATATATTTATTAAAACATTTAACTGGGCTCCACAAGGCGCTAGAAGAGTTGGAAGACCTAGGCCTACATGGCTGAGGAATATGAAGCGTGAAATAGGAGATGAATGGAGAAGTATTGATTTTAAAAGCTCAAGTTAGAGACGACTGACGAAATCTAGCCTGAGCCCTTTGCGTTAATAGGCGTAGGAGATGATGTTGATGCTTATTAAAACTTTATATTTCATCTATTCATTTTAATTTTTTTATACCGATTACTTACAAATAGCTCACAGCTTAAAAGAAAAATAATAGATCGTCATATATTCAAGAAGATATTTGAATTTTTTGTTCTCTCTGGATGTTTTTATCAATATATATCTTTGATAAACGATTTGTGTTTTTATAATTCATAGTATAGATATCAGTGTCAAGTAATTTTACTTCCGTTTCGAACGTTTTTATATATAGTTTATTCCACACAATTTTGTTTCTTGGTTGTGTTTATAATTTTGGAAACTTTATAGACCTCTGTGACTATAATGAATATCCGGCATATTGAATCCATTTGTAGTTATTAGAAAATTAGTACCATGCATTCAGTTGTGGTGAATTATATACAAGGAAACGCAAAATTATATATATATATATATATATATATATATATATATAATTCACATCAATCCCCTTTGGAGGTATTGTTACAGCAACTGACGTATAATGGAGCATGGTATATACTGCGCAACTTCTTTTTTTCTCTGTTGCTACCGCCCCAAATACCGCATATTAAACATAAATGTGCGATATATTAGGGTTGTGGTGGCCTATGTGGTAATGTCCTTAGTTTGTGATCGCCGGACTGGGGTTCGAGTACTATTCAAACTAGCTAGTTGCTTTGGTCGCTGCAGCCTCAACATCCTTATGAGCTAAGGATAAGGTGTGTGGGGGAGCCTGTAAGTCCATCTGCTGAGTCATTAGCAACCATTGCCTGCCCCTCCTCGGTCCTACCTTGGGTGGAGAAGGGGCTTGGGTGCTGATCATATGTAGGCTATATGTTGTCAGTCTAGGGCAGTGTCACTGTTCCTTGCCCCTGCCATTCATGAGTTGCCTTTAAACTGTTAATGCAGTTAATATTTTCTCTCTTCTCTTTTTAATGGTAAGTTCTTTTTATAGTTACGTAGTTATAGTGTAGAATATTTGTTTCGTGATTTATTTTGCTGGTAAAGCCTATGGACTACTGTAAACAAAAGACCATGTTTACATAAAAGAAAAACCAGAAAATCTTCAACAACAGACGGGAAAGTACTTTCCATTTTTCCTGTATAGACCTATATCCTCCAGTTGAATAATATTTATCAAAGTTGGTTTAGGTCTACTATTAGACTTCCAGCGCCTTCCCAAATTTAAAATTAAAACTCCAGCAAGGTCATGGTTCATTTATGGTAAATTTTTAGTGGAAAGTTCAGCTTCTATATAAGCATTTTTTGAATCGAGTATATAACATTAAAACGCCAGCAAGGATATGATTAATTTATTATAGTTTTTAGTAGAAAGTTGTGCTTCTATATAAGCCTTTTTGAGACGAGTATATAACATTAAAACTCCAGCAAGGATATGATTAATTTATTATAGTTTTTAATAGAAAGTTGACCTATATAAGCCTTTTTGAGTCGAGTATATAACATTAAAACTCCAGCAAGGATATGATTAATTTATTATAGTTTTTAATAGAAAGTTGACCTATATAAGCCTTTTTGAGTCGAGTATATAACATTAAAACGCCAGCAAGGATATGATTAATTTATTATAGTTTTTAGTAGAAAGTTGACCTATATAAGCCTTTTTGAGTAGAGTTAGAAATTATTACAGTTCAAAGACGAATTAGGGTTTGTTAGCAAGCTCTGCTATAGAACTATTACAATTATTGGTTTGTAGATAGTGTTGAAAGCTAGGACAATGACGTAGTGTGCGAAACTATACTTATTTCTGGATATAAATTTTTATGGTGACCGGTTCTAACGACTTTGTAATCCTGGATAAGCCCGGATAACGTCCTTGCAATTTCCTGTTATTAAGTACGTTCGTACCAACCAGCATCAGTCATTAATATAATAGAAATGTGGAGGCACTTATATATTCATTGTAGTGAGACTAAAGTATTATTATTTTAACTTTTATTACTTGTAGAAGAGACACTTTAGCTATGGCAAGTAGCTCTTCTAGGAGAAGGATACACCAAAATCAAACCATTGTTCTCTAGTCTTGAGAAGTGCCATAGCCTCTGTACCATGGTTTTCCACTGTCTTGGTTTAGAGTTCTCTTGCTTGAGGGTACACTCGGGCACTCAATTCTATCTAATTTCTCTTCCTCTTGTTTTTATTAAAGTTTAATATACTTTATATAGGAAGTATTTATTTTAATGTTACTGTTCTTAAAATATTTTATTTTTTCTTGTTTCCTTTCCTCACTGGGCTATTTTTCCTTTTTGGGCCCCTGAGCTTATAGCATCCTGCTTTTCCAACTAGAGTTGTAGCTTAGAAAGAAATAATAATAATAATAATAATAATAATAATAATAATAAAAGTGTAAATTAATTTTACAAAACACCTAAATTATGAACTGTGCTTGTTTTTTTTTTTTATCACACTGCAGTAAATTATAGATATGTCACAAAAAAAAAACGAAAAAAAAACACCAAGGCAATTATAAACCGCCATTGAGATCTCTAAATAAAGGGATATGATTGATGCAAAAACGACATTTTGAAGTGTGTTACGATACAGAGTAGAGTAGGAACAAGTTTTAAATGAAGCCAAACAAGGCATTGGTGCCTGGAGGTAACCGCGAACAACTCGGAGGAATTCATTTGAGTCTCTCCGGTAGGGAATTTCAAACTCCGAGTTCGAACGTGCAGCCTGAGTCTATAGATAGTTTATATTTTGCAGTTATTGTTATTATTATTATTATTGTTATTATTATTATTATTTTTATTATTATTATTATTATTATTATCATTATTATTATTATTGCTGTTATTATTATTATTATTATTATTATTATTATTATTATTATTATCATTATTATTTCATTATTATTATTATTATTATTTTTATTGTTATTATTATCAGTATCATCATCATCATCATCATTATTATTATTATTATTATTATTATTATTATTATTATTATTATTATTATTACTAGCTAAGCTACAACATTTTTGAAAAGCAAGTTGCTATAAACACAAGGGCTCCAACAGGGAAAAAGAGCCCAACCAAACAAGGAAATAAGGAAATAAATAAACGATATGAGAAATAATGAACAATTAAAATAGAATATTTTGAAAACAGTAACATCAAAACACATATTTCATATATAAACTATAAAAAGACTTACACTATAATTTTAGATGTTGAAAAATACATTTTTGAGCTGGTAAAACCTTAGAGAGAAGTTTGCCTCTTTAAAGGTTTTAAAGGTCGCTCATGAATGGTTGGGACAAGGGACAGTAATATTGCCCTAGCATGCAGGACAATGCCTTAGAGACTAACCATATATACATATGATCAGCACCCAAGCCCTCTCTACACCTAAGCTAGGACCAAATAGGGCCAGGCAATGGCTGCTGATGACTCAGCAGATACACCTATAGGCTCTCCCAAACCTCCCATTCTTAGCTCACAAGGAAGGTGGGGTTGCAACGACCAAAGGATCTTACGAGTTTGAGCAGGACTCGTAGTCAAGGCTGGTGATTACCAGTCAGGGACGTTACCACGTAGGCCACCACAAACCTCAAATATGCTGATCATAAGCTATTTTAGTATGTTAAATAAGTCTTAATTAGGAGTTTTTTGGTTGTCCAAACACGTGTTCTCTCTCTCTCTCTCTCTCTCTCTCTCTGTTCAGTGAAGAGGTCATGTCCTACAGTCTGAAATTACTATGTAGATATAATATATATATATATATATGTGTGTGTGTGTGTGTGTGTGTGCGTGTGTGTGTGTGTGTACTGTGTATTATATAATGTATATGCGTATAATAAAAATATGTAGTGTGTGTATATATATACAGTATATATATATATATATATATAATGTATATATATATATATATATATTATATATACATATGTATGTGTATATATATATATATATATGTATATATATATATATATATATATGAATATATATATATATATATATATCTTAATCTTACACCTGTGTATGAAGTAGAATAAACAGTGTATGAGAGCAGAACAGTAATTGCCAGATGAAAAACTTTATAATATGCAACTGGTCGAATACGATATGTTTTGAATAACAAATTTCATTAAATGATTCCTTCAAGAGTTCTATATCTTCTCCTTTAACCATTGGATATTAATTCATGAATTCTTGAGCCCTCTTGAGCTATGATACAGTCGAGGAAGAAGAGTATTTGATTGAACTGCAGGCGTAGTATTTCATGTTGATGTTCTTGTTCATATCTGGAAAGGAATTCTTAATTGTAAGAGAAGATGGTGTGTCTTAACCCCAGAATTATGTAACGCCATCTTATTTCTTTCATTCGTGGATGAATTTTACATTCTTGGTTGTCCTTAGTCATTGATTATATATATATATATATATATATATGATGTGTGTTTGTGCATTTCTTATAATTGTAATTAACAGTTTAATATGGTTCCTTTATGTGTCTTTTCATACATCGAGAGTTAGATACATCGGATAGCTCTCATGTATCTTTAACACTTTAGAGAGAGAGAGAGAGAGAGAGAGAGAGAGAGAGAGAGCATAGTTATTGCCCTTACAAACAACTTCTTCACCTCAGTCTCCTCGGAGTGTGACTAATTACAGGGTTCTCAAAGACATACTTGATGAACGAGAAGGAAATTGGAGGGAGGGAGGGACCAAGGAGGTGGTAGGGACATGGAGTGAGAAAAAGAGAGGGGGAGAGGGAGAGGGGTGTTTTCTTAAAAGGAGGGGCAGGTCGGACAAAGAAACGAGATGATGACGCAGGTAATGAAATCACGGAATCTATGAGTCACGTGGTTCTCGAGGACTCGAAGGATCCACAACGCCTCCAGGATACATAATGAGGTGGAATAGTTTGTTCGCAAGGCTCGTAATGAGCTGGTTCTGGAGAGAAAGTCTTTATTGGTCTTGTAAGTGATTCGTATGTGAGGATAATGTCATGTTATGAAAAGATGTTGTTATTGTTATTCATTTGTTGATGCATTTTGTTTTTTAGTTGTTTGTTG
>NC_090751.1:11490149-11497649 GCF_036898095.1 Palaemon carinicauda
ATGTGAGGATAATACCGTGTTACGAAAAGATGATGATATTGTTAGTTATTTGTTGATGCCTTTTGTTTTTTAGTTGTTTGTTGATGCCGTTATAGTTGTTAAGGGTTGTTCATTTCTGTTTCATTATTTTGGGTGATCGTGATAACTTATTTTTGGTTTTGCTTATAATTAAAACTTATTTAAATTCGCTGTTGGACCATGGAAAATTTATTGAAACTTATTTAAATTCGTTGTTGTACCCTAGAAAATTTATTGAAACTTATTTAGATCCGTTGTTGTGCCATAGAAACTTTATTAAAACCTAGTATTTAAATTCGCTGTTGTACCATAGAAATTAAATTTTCTTAATCAAATTTAGATTTTCCTAAATCAGAATTAAATTTTCATTATTCAAAAATAGATTTTCATAAATCAGAGTTAATTTTCATAAATTAAAGTTAATTTTCATAAAAAAAAATAATTTTCATAACTAAAAGATAAACTTTCATAAAAAATTAAAATTTCATAAATCAATATTAAGAGGAAACAATAATTATTTTCGACCAAGAAAGGGATTTCATTAGACTTTAATGATCGAGGAAGCAATACAAAAACCGTAATTTTTAATAATGTAGTGTTTTTTTTCACCTTCTGCGCATCATTCCTCTCATCTGGAAAGCATCCGGAGACTCAGAGTTCCCAAGGGTTGTTATTACATAGCATGATGGAGGGACCGGAGAGATCCCGTTATGCACTTGTGGTGTGAAAAAAAAAATTGGTTAGGATACGGAAGATTCTCTCTCTCTCTCTCTCTCTCTCTCTCTCTCTCTCTCTCGTGAGATAGTTTGTTATTACAATTGGTAGTGATTAGTGCAAAGTTTTTTGTAATAACATGTTTGAGTAGTTTGCCTGAATTTTGATAAAATTTTGTATTGGTTTAAGGTTTTATACGAAACAAGTCTCTCTCTCTCTCTCTCTCTCTCTCTCTCTCTCTCTCGTGAGATAGTTTGTAATTACAATTGATATGGATTAAAGCAAAGTTTTTGTAATATGTTTGTGTAGTTTGCCTGAATTTTGATTAAATTTTTGTATTTGGTTTAAGGTTTTATACGAAACAAGTCTCTCTCTCTCTCTCTCTCTCTCTCTCTCTCTCTCTCGTGAGATAGTTTGTAATTGCAATTGATATGGATTAAAGCAAAGTTTTTGTAATATGTTTGTGTAGTTTGCCTGAATTTTGATAAAATTTTTGTATTTGGTTTAAGGTTTTATACGAAACAAGTCTCTCTCTCTCTCTCTCTCTCTCTCTCAGATCTGGTAATTGAAATGGGTAGTGATTGATGCAAAATTTATGTTAAAAAAAAACATGTTTGTGTAATTTGCCTGATTTTTTATAAAATTTTTGTAGTTGATTTAAGGTTTTATGCGACACAAGTCTCTCTCTCTCTCTCTCTCTCTCTCTCTCTCAGAGGACTGATTGTCAGTAATTACAATGGATAGTTATTAATGTAAAGTTTTTGTAAAAAAATTATATGTGTGATTAACGGATTTTCCATATTGCCTGAAATTTGATAGATTTCATGTAATTGATATAACGTTTGATACCACACAACTCTCTCTCTCTCTCTCTCTCTCTCTCTCTCTCTCTCTCTCTGGGCTGATAGTAATTACAATGTAAGTTTTTTGTAAAAAGATTTGTATGTGTGATTAACGGATTTTCCATATTGCCTGAAATTTGATAGATTTCATGTAATTGATATAACGTTTGATACGACACAACTCACTCTCTCTCTCTCTCTCTCTCTCTCTCTCCATACATATCCTTTGGTACATTTTCCTATTAACAGAAGAAACTGTACCACCAAATGCAATTAGACCACGTGGAAACTAGACGAGGTAGACGAGAAACCAGAGACCCAGCATGAGACCGTCGTGCATCATGTTGCAAACTATATTATTCGCCGACCTTCTTAAAAACACCACCAGCCACAGATGTAATAAAAGACGTTCTTTTAGTCATCTGTATTCTATTTTCCTTTATTCTGAAGGTTTGACGCTTGCAGTCTCTCTCTCTCTCTCTCTCTCTCTCTCTCTCTCTCCCCGATCCTGTAATTGAAATGGGTAGTGATTAATACAGTTTTTTGTAAAAAATATATGCTTTTGTAATTTGTCTGAATTTTGAAAAAAAAAATGTAGTTGATTTAAAGTTTTATACGATACACACACTCTCTCTCTCTCTCTCTCTCTCTCTCTCTCTCTCTCTCTCTCTCAGATCCTGTAATTGAAATGGGTAGTGATTAATACAGTTTTTGTAAAAAATATATGCTTTTGTAATTTGTCTGAATTTTGAAAAAAAAAATGTAGTTGATTTAAAGTTTTATACGATACACACACTCTCTCTCTCTCTCTCTCTCTCTCTCTCTCTCTCTCTCAGATCCTGTAATTGAAATGGGTAGTGATTAATACAGTTTTTGTAAAAAATATATGCTTTTGTAATTTGTCTGAATTTTGAAAAAAAAATGTAGTTGATTTAAAGTTTTATACGATACACACACTCTCTCTCTCTCTCTCCTCTCTCTCTCTCTCTCTCTCAGATCCTGTAATTGAAATGGGTAGGGATTAATACAGTTTTTGTAAAAAAAAAATATGTTTTTGTAATTTGTCTGAATTTTGAAAAAAAAATTGTAGTTGATTAAAGTTTTATACGATACACACACACACACTCTCTCTCTCTCTCTCTCTCTCTCTCTCTCTCTCTGATCCTGTAATTGAAATGGGTAGTGATTAATACAAAGTTTTTGTAAAAAAAAAAATGTTTTTGTAATTTGCCTGAATTTTGAAAAAAAAAAAATTAGTTGATTTAAGGTTTTATACGATACACTCTCTCTCTCTCTCTCTCCTCTCTCTCTCCTCTCTCTCTGATCCTTTAACTGAAATTGGTAGTGATTGATACAAAGTTTTTGTAAAAATAAAAAAAAAAACACGTATGTGTAATTTGCCTGAATTTTGATAACATTTTTGTAGTTGATTTAATATTTTATACGACTCTCTCTCTCTCTCTCTCTCCTCTCTCTCTCACCTCTCTCTCTCTCTCTCTCTCTCTCTCTCTCTCTCATCATAATTTAGAAACTTATTTTTTCTCAAATGCTTGAATGTATCCAGTTATTACAGTACATAGAAAAAAGACCCTTGTAATTTGTAACAGGATATAGCTCCAGACTTGAAGAAGCGAAGGTTAGTCACACACAAACAAACAGTTCATCCCAGTTAATTAGTTCCTAAAGAAAAGTGAGAGGAAACTCGGTTTTGGACGAATAATGTTTTAAGATGCCGAGTTAGAAATTGGTGGTTTTGAGAATCATTGTAGGTTTTCTAAAAAGTTTTGAATTGTGGTATTTTTTTCTGGGAAGTTTAGATTTTCTTTTTTTTCGGTATTGATTTGATGATGATTTCTGTTCACTTGAAGGAGGAAAGAATTTTTTTATGCTTAGGAAAATTTGACATAAATCAGAAACCTACTTTGTGCTTCCTAGTCCTCAGCCATGTAGGTCTGGGTGTTCCAACTCTTCTAGTGCCTTGTGGAGCCCCCGCTGAACGTTTGGTGAACTATAGAGATTCTGAGGTTAACCAAGACTTACTTATCTTAGAGTGTTATTTATTTAGAATTTTTTTCTGGGAAGTTTAGATTTTAATTTTTTCGGTATTGATTTGATGATGATTTCTGTTCACTTGAAGGAGGAAATAATTCTTTGATGCTTAGGAAATTTGACATAAATCAGAAACCTACTTCGTGCCTTATAGTCCTCAGCCATGTTGGCCTGGGTGTTCCAACTCTTCTAATGCCTTGTGGAGCCCAGCCGCTGAACGTTTGGTGAACTATAGAGATTCTGAGGTTAACCAAGACCTATATATCTTAGAGTGTTATTTGCTTAGAATTTATTGCATATCTCTTTCCTGAAATTTGAAGGTCTTACTTTGTTATTAAAAAGTATTCTGGAAAAAATCTGCTGTCCGTATGGAGGAGAAAGATCCGAGAGGCAATCATAAGAAATAATTTAAAGTAGAACTTTTGGGAACAGTATTATTTGTGTGGATAGAAGGGCATAGTTTGTGTCCTGATTTCTTTGGGTTAACTGATAGTTATTTATTTTCCAGAATGAATGGGGTCTTCATCTGCAATATATATATATATATATATATATATATCAAAATAATATATATATACATATATATATATATATGTATATATATATATATTATTTTGATTATTACTATTATTATTATTATTATTATTATCATCATCATCATCATCATCATTAAGTCCAAGGCTTTATCAAGTGAAAATAGCTCAGTGAGGAAAGGAAACTGCCGGAATAGTGTGCCCGAGTATACCCTCAAGCAAGAAAACTCTAACCCAGGCGTAAATTTGATCGTCTAAAGATGGGTCTTTACCTCGTTATCTTGTGAAGTGGAACGCATTTAACCATTTGTCGATTTTTGTTCACCTGAGGGAAGATGCTTGCAAAGAAACAAATTAGTTATGATCGGCGACTCAGCACCGTTTCAAAAAATCCAATTGTGGTTGACACGGGCTCTTGCTTTATATAAGTCCTCGAAGTCTTCCAGTTTTTATAGAAATGCTCCTCAAAACTTGAAAAAGAAGCATTATATCGACCTGAATTTCACTCCTTACGTTTCCAAATAAACCCAGTTATTGTTGACGCGGACTCTTGCTATATATAAGCCTACGAAGTCTGTCAGTTTTTACAGGAATTCATTACTGTTGACACGGGCTCTTGCTTTATATAAGTCCACGAAGTCTTCCAGTTTTAATAGCGATGCTCCTCAAAACTTGGAAAAAGAAGCATTATATCGACCTGAATTTCACTCCTTACATTTCCAAATAAACATAATTATTGTTGACACGGACTCTTCATAACTCTGACCATCCTTTACATTCAGATCTCCCTGGACAATTCTATTCTGTTCGTAATACCAGGCAGGCAGTTAATTCTAATAGCCAGGCCTTCCTCCATCATAAGACTCAATACTACGCAGTACTCTAGAAGTTTTATTCCAGCTGTTACCAAGTTGTGGAATGATCTTCCTAATCGGGTTGTTGAATCAGTAGAACTTCAAAAGTTCAAAGTTGGAGCAAATGTTTCTTTGTTGACCAGGCGGACATGAGTCTTTTTATAGTTTATATATGACATATCTATTTTTGACGTTGTTAATAGTTTATATATGACATATCTCTTTTGACATTACTTTTTTTAGAATGATTTATTGTTAATTTGTTCTCTTCAGTTATTTATTTCCTTATTTCCTTTCCTCACTGGGCTATTTTTCCCTATTGGAGCCCCTGGGCTTATAGCATCTTGCTTTTCCAATTAGGGTTGTAGCTTGGATAGTAATAATAATAATAATAATATATAAGCCCACGATGCCTACCAGTTTTTACAGAAATTCTCCTCAAAATGTGAAAAAATAATCATATCTTGAATTTCAATCCTGTGAATATCAATGAATCTTTTGATGCATTGTGTCATTCCCAATAGGTTTCCCCCCACTTGAACCTGTATGAATTGGCAGTTGTTAAAATATTCACGCATAAATGACAGCTTATTAATTTCCGGATACGACAGTGTGACAGGATTCTCGTTTTTGTTAGAAAATAACAAAGTTTTCTGACCTCTGGGAATCGGAAGTTTCCGTGAAAGTATATAAGATTTTGTTGGCTTCGTTAACCAAGGTATTGAGCGAAAATAGATTAGAATTACATTTATGTGGCTTTTTTATTGATTGCACTTAAGAGGTTTTCCAAGATAGGTTTAATTTTGTAAAATTTGAGTTAATTTTTTTTTTGTCCATAGTTCTATTTTGTGGATATCTTATTAGTTGTCTTGATTTTGATTCATTTCGTAGATATTCTTATAGTTGTCTTAATTTTTAATTATTTTGTCGATATTTTAATATTTGTCTTGATTTTATTTTGTAGATATTCTAATAGTCTTGATTTTGATTTATTTTGTAGGTATTCTAGTAGTTGTCTTGATTTTGATTTATTCTGTAGATATTTTAATAGTTGTCTTCATTTTGATTTATTTTGTTGGTTTTCTAATAGTTGTCTTGATTTTGATTTATTTTGTTGATATTTTAATAGTTGTCTTGATTTTGATTTATTTTGTAGATATTTTAATAGTTGTCTTGATTTTGAATTACAGTAAATGTAAAACAAATTGGAAAGCATTACCTCCTTTTTTGTTTTATTTTTTCTAATTTTTCTAGCGATTGGTAGATGATAACAAATATAGTATTATCATTAATTTTCACGTCCTGTAGGAAAAATGAAGAATTTGATTTTTATGCGTGTTGTTTTATGTATTTAAATAGAGAAAATGGTCTTTTGGGTATTCATGTATTGGTGGTAAAAATACCAGATATCAGCTTCGTCTTTTTGTTCTCGTCCCATTATAAAGGAGAAATAATAGCTTGAGTTAAATACGAAGAAAACAATACAAACGGAATCTCTCTCTCTCTCTCTCTCTCTCTCTCTCTCTCTCTCTCTCTCTCCTGCAAAATTATTCTATCCATTGTATGGGTTGTAGAGGAAGCAGATGTGTGCAGTACAATGCAAGAGAGTAAAAAAGATGTCTCTATAGTAGGGGATGAAGTGAAGGGTCCTTCACGTCCCTTTCTTTCCCATAGAAAACGTATGGAGATTTTTCCGTGTACTGAACAGGAATATGTTTGATAAGCTGGTTTATTTTCTGGCGTACCTTTGTGTATATAGTTTTAATAAACTGTAAGATTTATAGCTAATGATATCGTTCTCTGGAAAAAGTAAGAAATTGAGGTTTTATTTTCTTATCAAGGGATTTGGAATATTAGTAGCATTGTTATATTCTGTTGGTCGCGTAGTTATTAGTGATAGCAGTTATGCAAGTCAATAATGTTTGAAATGAGTGTTATAAATCAAGCTATCAAAGTATTTATAAAGGGATTTTCTGTGTAAAAACGCAACCAATCATTGATAGTTACTGATGGTTGCAAGACTAAATTAGCAGGACTGAGATTTTACAATATACCACTTAATTAGAAAGACTGAAAAAGTCTTGCAAAAGGAAATTGAAGTGTCATTTCTTTAGTGTTCTGATAATGTACATTTGCAGTAAAATTCTTCAAATGTGTCTGGGGTTTTTGGTGGCCGATGTGGTAACGTCCTGACTGGGGTTCAAGTCCCTCTCAAATTCGTTAGTTTCTTTGGTCGCTGCAGCCTCACTATCCTTGTTAGCTAGGGATGGGGCTTTGGGGAGCCTATAGGTCTATCTGCAGAGTCATCAGCAGCCATTGCCTGACCTCCTTGGTCCTAGCTTTGGTGGAGAGGGGGCTTGGGTGCTGATCATATGTATATATGGTCAGTCTGTAGGTCATTGTCCTGCTTGATAGGTCAATGATACTGTCCCTTGCCTCTGCCATTCATGGGGGCTTTGGAGGAGCCTATAGTCATCAGCAGCCATTGCC
>NC_090751.1:11502649-11515149 GCF_036898095.1 Palaemon carinicauda
TTGTAATAAATATTTCAGGTTTTATTTGAATCTCTCTCTCTCTCTCTCTCTCTCTCTCTCTCTCTCTCTCTCTCTCTCTCTCTCTCTCTCGTTGGTTGTAACTAGAGGAGAATTGTTGGTCTTATCAAGGGACAGACAAGCACACACACAGACATGCATCTCTCTCTCTCTCTCTCTCTCTCTCTCTCTCTCTCTCTCTCTCTCTCTCTCTCTCTCTCTATATATATATATATATATATATATATATATATATATATATATATATGTATATACAATAAATATATATATATATATATATATATATATATATATATATATATATATATCCGATATGAGGGAAAGGGAGAAGGAGTTGTCATACCCCAGTGAGAGGGTGTTCATATCCATCTAAATATTTAGCCTTTATGTACTGTATTAATGTATTGAGAATATTTATGTTACAAACCAGTGCCTATAAATATTTACATAACTGTATACGTCCGAAAATGTTTAGAATTTCTTAAACATCATCAAGTGTATGAGAGTAAATAGAATAATTTTATAAGTTGCAATGTTAATTTAGACCAGTGAAAATAATGGATTTATTAGGATACTCTTATGCAGGATTAATAGAGTATGCCTCATTTATCCTGTTGTTATGGTCTAAAGATCTGATTCTCTAAAATAATGGCTCAAGTCCATTAGCTAATGGTACTTTATATAAAACATATAAGGAATAATACAATAATAGTGAATAACATAAATCTATCATAAAAATGGGCTTAAGTAATAAAATAAAGATAAAGGAAATGGCTTTAAAGATTATGAAAATGATTAGAATATAGAATAACAATAATGTCTGATTGACCATTTTAGGAACAGCTATCATAAAAATGGGCTTAAGTAATAAAATAAAGATAAAGGAAATGTCTTTAAAGATTATGAAAATGATTAGAATATAGAGTAACAATAATGATAGACCATTTTAGGAATACCCAGGACCATATACCAAACATTACATGAATGAACACACTTCATCCAGCCCTTGCCACGTGTAGCAAGTTACGCCATGTGTGGCCAGAGCTATGGTTCGTCCCCTCCGTCCGCACAACTGCGTAATAAAGTTAACGTTTGTCCGTTTATCGATCGGTGTCAAAGCAGCTGTTTTGGGGAGAAGTAATCGATGTTCCGTTGGGATGACGACGGACCAGTTGTATACGAACGCCTTTCATTCATAGTTTCATCTAGATAGAGGGAGAAGTCATGGTTAGATGGCTTTATTTAGGATTAGGTGAGATGAAAGGAGTTAGTTATGTCTAGATGGTTTCGTCTAGATAGTGGGAAAAGTCATATAGCATAGATGGTTTCATTATGCATTAGATGGAGGGAAAGGAGTTACTCATATTTAGATGGTGGGAGAAGTCATAGCTAGATGGTTTCATTTTGGATTAGATGGAGGGAAAGGAATTAGGCATATCTAGATGGTTTCATCTAGATGGTGGGAGAAGTCATAGCTAGATGGTTTCATTTAGGATTAGATGAGGGAAAGGAATTAGTCATATCTAGATGGTTTCATCTAGATGGTGGGAGAAGTCATGGTTAGATGGCTTTATTTAGGATTAGATGGAGGGAAAGGAGTTACTCATATTTAGATGGTGGGAGAAGTCATAGCTAGATGGTTTCATTTTGGATTTGATGGTGGGAAAGGAATTAGTCATATCTAGATGGTTTCATCTAGATGGTGGGAGAAGTCATAGCTAGATGGTTTCATTCAGAATTAAATGAGGGAAATTAGTTAATCATGTCTAGATGGTTTCATCTAGATAGAGGGGAAGGAGGAGCCATAGCTAGATGGTTTCATCTATAATTAAATAGAGGGAAAGGAGTTAGTTATGGTTCGAGGGAAAGAAGGAGCCATCTCTAGATGGTTTCATCTAGAATAAGATAGAGGGAAAGAAGTTAGTGAAAGCTAGTGATCTAGAATTAAATAGAGGGGAAGGAGCTGTCATAGCTAGATGGTTTCTGTCATAGCTAGATGATTTCATCGAGAATTAAATAGAGGGAAAGGAGTTGTCGGATCTAGAAGGTTTCATTTAGAATTACGTGTAAATAAGTTAGTCATATCTAGATGGTTATAATTGAATAGAGGGGAAGTAGTAGTTACAGCTAGATGGTTTCATCTAGATAGAGGAAAAGTAGGGGTCATAGATAAATGGTTTCATGTAGATAGAGGGAAAGGTGTTAGTCATAGCCAGGTGATTTCATATGACATTCTAGGAAGGGGTTGGGAACTTAATCACAGACGATACTTCCGGAAGATATTTCAAATTCTTCAGCTCAATTTGTTGATTATTATTTTTTTTTTTTTCGTTGGAGGAAGCTGTAAGGGTTATTTGGATTAGTTTATTACTTTGAGAAGAAATCTTTAGTTAAAAGTTGAATTATAATATATATATATATATATATATATATATATATATATATATATATATATATATATGTGTGTGTGTGTGTGTGTGTGTGTAATGTGGAAATTTTTCAAAGCCTGAAGTTTCAAAGTGGTAGTTCACTTTGAATAACGAATCAGCTTTTCCCATCATTAAATGTATGCCAATAAAATGTGGAAGTTAAGGTTCTTGCCAAAGTTTAAGCTAGGATAGCCACCATTCAGTTGGGATAACGAACCAGTTGTTAGTTCTTTCAGTAAGCAATATTTAGTTAATTGGGGAAGTTGAATTTACAAGCTTCATGTATAATAATGGAAATGTGACCGGATTTAATATATATATTTGCATTGCCACTAGATAATGTTCATACAAGTAACTCCTTATAAAGCTGTTTATTGTCTAGTATTTTACCGATTGCATTGAATGTGGAATACGTTATTTTAAAATGGAAACCAATATATATATATATATATATATATATATATACATATATATATATATATATATATATATATATATATATATATTACATATATATATTACATATATATATATATATATATATATATATATATATATATATATATATGCATTTTTGCCATAATAGTTCCATAAATGAGAATAATTATCAATACACAACTATCAATGTCACTGTAATCTTAACAATTATAAATTATTATTGTTTTACGTGCATTAATAATCCCTCAAATTTATATATACAGTACATATGATATGTAAATATGGCTGCAAATACATTATATTTCCTCAAATATAAATATATAATGTATATCAATATGCCACTATTATATGAATATTTCCTCAAATTTATGGTCCTAATTACATTATTATTTCCTGAAATTTATAAATATATAATATAAATATTCACAATTACATTATTTCCTCAAATATATATATATATATATATATATATATGGTAACATTAGTATTTCCCTCAAAATTATAAATACATATATATAAATATCGCCACAATTACCATAAATATCATTTTCCCATCCAAATTTCTAATAATTGATAAACCTGGCCGTGATTCTCCCGCCTCACAAGGGAAGCTGAGCTGCTTCCTGACGGGCAATATCCTGTTTAACGTCCGTTGCTATGGCTTGTATTCAGTTACGCTGTTACTGGGAGATTTTGCATTGTTGCAATGCATATATTCCTGACGCGTGTTGTGTCATGTTAAGACTTGTGCATTTATTTGAGATTTTTTTGCAGTTGCCCAAATACCTTGGGATGTGTAATGTTTTATTTATTAAGTATTTCATTTTCGGACTGGGCTATTTTCCTTGTTTGAGACCTTGGGTTATAAGCATTCTTCCTGCTTTTCCAGCTAGGGTTGTAGCTTAGCAAGTAATATATACATATGTGTATATATATAATATATATATATACTATATATATATATATATATATATATATATATATATACACTTTATATATAATATATATTTTATGTACATTATATATATTATATATATAGATATATATACTATATATATATATATGTATATATACATATATATATACTTTATATATAATATATATTTTATGTATATTATATATATAATATATATATATTATATATATATAATTTCATATATCGGGTATGTTGCAACGAATTGTGATATCCGCAATGAGCATTGCATTTTTTTTTCGTTCTTGTGACATTTCCTTTGTCAATCGAAAAATTAAGAATATTGTCCTCATACCTCAAGTATTAAATAAGGAATGTCTGTGGTTAATTAGTCTTTCCGTCACGATGATTATTTGTAATGAACACAATTTATACTTTTTTTATGGTTGTTTTACAATTATATGGCTTATATGGATTATAGCTTTTCAAGTTAAAATCTACCATACAGTTTGATGCGATAATCACTATATTTGCTTTAGAAATTACCGTTGCTTTTATTCTTTGAATGGTATAAGTGATTGAAATCTTGTGAATTCCATAAAACTATGGGTAGGGTCTCCCACAGTCTACAGCATGAGGTCACCATCCCTGAAATGCCTCTACTCTGCTGCCGCTCTGTTGTTGACATAGGTATGAATCCACCACACCCAGACGGTTATTCTGTACGGTTGCCAGTTACCCAATTTCTTCGAGTGTGCATATTGGTTATGATTTTTAGCCTCGGCTACTTATCCCCAATTTATGAGGGGTTATATAGTTTTGAAATGGTTTGACATTTTGTTCCCAAGCGTCCTCTAATCCCTCAGTATTGGGTAATACCGTCTAGTTTCTCCCTTTGAGTCATAATAGTCCATGTGCAGATATAGTTGCCACGAAGCTAGTTTGTAAAATTGGCACGTCTTTTTAAGTCTAGCAAATAATCAACGTTTATTAACTTTATTTCATGCTCTCATACGTTTTTAATAATTTTAATGTTTTTCTTTATTTCATTTCATGTTAAATTATATCGAAGGTTAACTATTTAGTGGCTTGTACCCAAAATTAACTTCCTCTGGGGTTCTGGTAAAGTGTGTTCTTAGCACATGTTAATTATTATACTTACCTCATATTTCAAAACCACCATAGTAACTTTATCCTTATTTCAGTGAATAACTATAAATATATGTAAAGGCTATCTGGCATTGCCCGTGGAGTAAGCAGAGCCTCTCTCCCTCTCTCTCTCTCTCTCTTTCTCTCTCCCCCTCTCTGTTTTCCCCCATCTTCCCGTCGCTGTAGAAGTTGCCATGTAGTATTTTAATCAATTTGATTGTTAACCAAGATATATGCTTTAGTAGTTATTCGTGATCTAGTTTACTTATTTATGCTCGAAGAGTAATGAAATTCTGACATTTTGCTTGACGCCAAAGCTTGGCGATGCCACCGTTCAATTTGCACCAAAATGTGATGAATTGGTACCGCATCCCACCCCCTCCTGGTCGTAGTAAGAATCATACGGCAGTTTTCGTTGCGCACGTGTGTCGTCAACTCGAGGGTAGCTGTTTTCTCTCGATTTTTAAAACGTAGCGATCAATTTTCGTTAATTTTTTGAGAGAAAGTATCTATAGTGATGCTGTGAACGTGATACCACATTTGTCGATGCAAGATTTGGCAGCGCTGAATCTCTTAACAGTTGCGTTGTGTTGTTTATCTGTGTAAACTGTGGCTATTATAGATATGAGGTGGTAACCCGCTAACTTCTTTCGCATTTCACGTGATAGTTTGTTATATCACAACCTTATATGATGGATAACGTATTTAAGTGTTTTTATTATATTTGTGTTTTCAAGTTATGATAAAATATATACCTTATATCTTGTTGGTAAACTTGCCATTCAGGAAAGATGTAAGGCTCGGCCCAATTTCTGTGATGCTTAGAATTTACAGGAAAACATCAACAGAAAACAGTTCGATGCTACATCCTAACCCAGTTTATCTCTCTCTCTCTCTCTCTCTCTCTCTCTCTCTCTCTCTCTGACATTTAAATATACTGTAG
The DNA here is from genome assembly GCF_036898095.1 of Palaemon carinicauda. Classification (NCBI taxonomy): domain Eukaryota; kingdom Metazoa; phylum Arthropoda; class Malacostraca; order Decapoda; family Palaemonidae; genus Palaemon; species Palaemon carinicauda. Next base: position 11,508,540 of record NC_090751.1, read on the forward strand.
AAATGTTCATATTTTTTTCTTCATAATTATATAATCTTAAATTCCTTATAGGTTTATGTATTAATGTGTTATATTTCAAATTGTGTTAGATACTTTCGAAACATACTGAAGCTCATTAAACCAAAATATGAATAAATAGCGGCCAGTCAGCGTAGCTCAAATGATATGCCCTCTTCGTGGAAAAGGAGAAAAATTTTAAATTGTGACGTCACCTTGAAAGAATGCAATGCGGAGCCCATCTGCCCGGTGTCATGTTTTGCATCCACTTAAGTAGACGTTGTTTGTTTTGATGCGTAACAAGGGCTGTGTTGTAAAAACCTGATATAAGTGGTATTGTATTATTCAGAGTAGGTTTGTGTATGAAATTGGTTATTAAATGACAGTATCAGGTTAGGGTAAGTTCCATAGGTAAGCAATGGCATTATATAATTTGTTTATTTAAATGAAGTCTTGATATCAATAGTAATTTTGCTCTAGGTAAATCATTTGAGTATCATCATTGTTTTGCGATTTTGATATGCATGAACAAGGCACGGTGTAATAGTAGTGTTTATACTATATTCATTATCGTCCTGTTCAAAGCAAATAAGTATTTAAAGCTATATAATAGAATTATATTTTTTACGTCACCTGAGATTGTTGTTAAAGCAACTTTTCCTTTATTTAAGTTCACGTTTTTAATATCTCACCCAAAACAACGAAATTTTAAATGACCTTGACTTAATTTTCAGCCAAATCTGTCGATGCTTTCAAAGATTTTTTCAGTATGTTCGAAAAAAACTTACCTTATATAACCCAAATTATTCAAAGTTTAATAAGTATAATGTGTCTTCGTGTCAAATGTTTTGGATAATTTTTTATTCAGAAATAACTTCGAACTAAAAACATTTGTCTAAAAGCTATTTTTTTATTATTTTGAATTTGTACTGTAATATTTTTGTCCGCCATTTTCGTGTGATAATCACACGAATAAGAAAAAAAAAACGTGTAACACCAATTCGAATAATGATAATTGTTTGGTTTCACACCGTTTCATCTGGATTATGTTTTCTGAAGTCAGTTCTCTCCGTAGATACTGCAGATACGTTACAAACTGCTATATTTTTTTTGTAGCTATTGATATACCCTGTGCAAATAAAGCAGGATAACCTGATACTCTGTATATTGCATCGACAAGTGGTATCACGTACAACCGGTTTGGCATATTCTTGTTTGTGTTGTGGCGAGATTCTAAATTGTGTTTGTGTTTGCTATGTTTATGCAAAGGCTGGTTATCATGAAATTTATCCTGCCATAGAAATTATATATAGTTATTTAGTAATATAATTTCCAGGAGATAATTTACGTATCAGTGATTATATTTTTAGCGTCATTCGTGTTTATCCTAAGGTTTTAGTCATAACTCTGTGAATTGAAATATCAAGTTTGAAAAAAAATGTGTTCGAGCAACTATTAAAATGTAGATAGTACGACATACTATGATCTTACATATAGACATAGTCCCGATTTTATACATAAAAATAAACCACACAAACACTGCAAGATATTGGTATCGTGAATAGTGAAATAACCATTCGGTTATTGTAATTCTCAAGAAAATAACGGTCGAACCGATGCAAGGGAAAATGACGCGTAAGAATGGCTTGCCTCCCACGGGCAATGGAACACTCAACAGACGGAAGGACCCACAGAAGATTACCAGGTAAGATTTTGGAGGATCTTTAGTCTTAGGATACGAGTCAGGTTGCATTTGGAGGTGTAGGGTCCTTGGGTGATTGTTAAATTGTAGGATTCCTTTTTCATTACTGGCTACTAGGGTTGTGGTGGCCGCATTTATCTTTCATTACTGGCTACTGGGGTTGTGGTGGCCGCATTTATTTTTTAATACTGGCTACTGGGGTTGTGGTGGACGGATTTATTTTTCATTACTGGCTACTGGGGTTGTGGTGGCCGCATTTATTTTTTAATACTGGCTACTGGGGTTGTGGTGGACGGATTTATTTTTCATTACTGGCTACTGGGGTTGTGGTGGACGGATTTATTTTTCATTACTGGCTACTGGGGTTGTGGTGGCCGCATTTATTTTTTAATACTGGCTACTGGGGTTGTGGTGGACGGATTTATTTTTCATTACTGGCTACTGGGGTTGTGGTGGACGGATTTATTTTTCATTACTGGCTACTGGGGTTGTGGTGGCCGCATTTATTTTTTAATACTGGCTACTGGGGTTGTGGTGGACGGATTTATTTTTCATTACTGGCTACTGGGGTTGTGGTGGACGGATTTATTTTTCATTACTGGCTACTGGGGTTGTGGTGGACGGATTTATTTTTCATTACTGGCTACTGGGGTTGTGGTGGACGGATTTATTTTTCATTACTGGCTACTGGGGTTGTGGTGGCCGTATTTATTTTTTAATACTGGCTACTGGGGTTGTGGTGGACGGATTTATTTTTCATTACTGGCTACTGGGGTTGTGGTGGACGGATTTATTTTTCATTACTGGCTACTGGGGTTGTGGTGGACGGATTTATTTTTCATTACTGGCTACTGGGGTTGTGGTGGACGGATTTATTTTTCATTACTGGCTACTGGGGTTGTGGTGGCCGTATTTATTTTTTAATACTGGCTACTGGGGTTGTGGTGGACGGATTTATTTTTCATTACTGGCTACTGGGGTTGTGGTGGACGGATTTATTTTTCATTACTGGCTACTGGGGTTGTGGTGGCCGTATTTATTTTTCATTACTGGCTACTGGGGTTGTGGTGGACGGATTTATTTTTCATTACTGGCTACTGGGGTTGTGGTGGACGGATTTATTTTTCATTACTGGCTACTGGGGTTGTGGTGGCCGCATTTATTTTTTAATACTGGCTACTGGGGTTGTGGTGGACGGATTTATTTTTCATTACTGGCTACTGGGGTTGTGGTGGACGGATTTATTTTTCATTACTGGCTACTGGGGTTGTGGTGGACGGATTTATTTTTCATTACTGGCTACTGGGGTTGTGGTGGCCGTATTTATTTTTCATTACTGGCTACTGGGGTTGTGGTGGACGGATTTATTTTTCATTACTGGCTACTGGGGTTGTGGTGGCCGTATTTATTTTTCATTACTGGCTACTGGGGTTGTGGTGGACGGATTTATTTTTCATTACTGGCTACTGGGGTTGTGGTGGACGGATTTATTTTTCATTACTGGCTACTGGGGTTGTGGTGGCCGCATTTATTTTTTAATACTGGCTACTGGGGTTGTGGTGGCCGTATTTATTTTTCATTACTGGCTACTGGGGTTGTGGTGGACGGATTTATTTTTCATTACTGGCTACTGGGGTTGTGGTGGACGGATTTATTTTTCATTACTGGCTACTGGGGTTGTGGTGGCCGCATTTATTTTTTAATACTGGCTACTGGGGTTGTGGTGGACGGATTTATTTTTCATTACTGACTACTGGGGTTGTGGTGGACGGATTTATTTTTCATTACTGGCTACTGGGGTTGTGGTGGACGGATTTATTTTTCATTACTGGCTACTGGGGTTGTGGTGGACGGATTTATTTTTCATTACTGGCTACTGGGGTTGTGGTGGACGGATTTATTTTTCATTACTGGCTACTGGGGTTGTGGTGGCCGTATTTATTTTTCATTACTGGCTACTGGGGTTGTGGTGGACGGATTTATTTTTCATTACTGGCTACTGGGGTTGTGGTGGACGGATTTATTTTTCATTACTGGCTACTGGGGTTGTGGTGGCCGCATTTATTTTTTAATACTGGCTACTGGGGTTGTGGTGGCCGTATTTATTTTTCATTACTGGCTACTGGGGTTGTGGTGGACGGATTTATTTTTCATTACTGGCTACTGGGGTTGTGGTGGTCGTATTTATTTTTCATTACTGGCTACTGGGGTTGTGGTGGCCGTATTTATTTTTCATTACTGGCTACTGGGGTTGTGGTGGCCGTATTTATTTTTCATTACTGGCTACTGGGGTTGTGGTGGACGGATTTATTTTTCATTACTGGCTACTGGGGTTGTGGTGGACGGATTTATTTTTCATTACTGGCTACTGGGGTTGTGGTGGCCGCATTTATTTTTTAATACTGGCTACTGGGGTTGTGGTGGCCGTATTTATTTTTCATTACTGGCTACTGGGGTTGTGGTGGACGGATTTATTTTTCATTACTGGCTACTGGGGTTGTGGTGGACGGATTTATTTTTCATTACTGGCTACTGGGGTTGTGGTAGCCGTATTTATTTTTCATTTCTGGCTACTGGGGTTGTGGTGGCCGCATTTATTTTTTAATACTGGCTACTGGGGTTGTGGTGGACGGATTTATTTTTCATTACTGGCTACTGGGGTTGTGGTGGACGGATTTATTTTTCATTACTGGCTACTGGGGTTGTGGTGGACGGATTTATTTTTCATTACTGGCTACTGGGGTTGTGGTGGCCGTATTTATTTTTCATTACTGGCTACTGGGGTTGTGGTGGACGGATTTATTTTTCATTACTGGCTACTGGGGTTGTGGTGGCCGCATTTATTTTTTAATACTGGCTACTGGGGTTGTGGTGGCCGTATTTATTTTTCATTACTGGCTACTGGGGTTGTGGTGGCCGTATTTATTTTTCATTACTGGCTACTGGGGTTGTGGTGGACGGATTTATTTTTCATTACTGGCTACTGGGGTTGTGGTGGACGGATTTATTTTTCATTACTGGCTACTGGGGTTGTGGTGGCCGCATTTATTTTTTAATACTGGCTACTGGGGTTGTGGTGGACGGATTTATTTTTCATTACTGGCTACTGGGGTTGTGGTGGCCGTATTTATTTTTCATTACTGGCTACTGGGGTTGTGGTGGACGGAATTATTTTTCATTACTGGCTACTGGGGTTGTGGTGGACGGATTTATTTTTCATTACTGGCTACTGGGGTTGTGGTGGCCGCATTTATTTTTTAATACTGGCTACTGGGGTTGTGGTGGCCGTATTTATTTTTCATTACTGGCTACTGGGGTTGTGGTGGACGGATTTATTTTTCATTACTGGCTACTGGGGTTGTGGTGGACGGATTTATTTTTCATTACTGGCTACTGGGGTTGTGGTGGCCGCATTTATTTTTTAATACTGGCTACTGGGGTTGTGGTGGACGGATTTATTTTTCATTACTGGCTACTGGGGTTGTGGTGGCCGTATTTATTTTTCATTACTGGCTACTGGGGTTGTGGTGGACGGATTTATTTTTCATTACTGGCTACTGGGGTTGTGGTGGACGGATTTATTTTTCATTACTGGCTACTGGGGTTGTGGTGGCCGTATTTATTTTTCATTACTGGCTACTGGGGTTGTGGTGGCCGTATTTATTTTTCATTACTGGCTACTGGGGTTGTGGTGGACGGATTTATTTTTCATTACTGGCTACTGGGGTTGTGGTGGACGGATTTATTTTTCATTACTGGCTACTGGGGTTGTGGTGGACGGATTTATTTTTCATTACTGGCTACTGGGGTTGTGGTGGCCGCATTTATTTTTTAATACTGGCTACTGGGGTTGTGGTGGCCGTATTTATTTTTCATTACTGGCTACTGGGGTTGTGGTGGCCGTATTTATTTTTCATTACTGGCTACTGGGGTTGTGGTGGACTGATTTATTTTTCATTACTGGCTACTGGGGTTGTGGTGGACGGATTTATTTTTTAATACTGGCTACTGGGGTTGTGGTGGCCGTATTTATTTTTCATTACTGGCTACTGGGGTTGTGGTGGACGGATTTATTTTTCATTACTGGCTACTGGGGTTGTGGTGGCCGTATTTATTTTTCATTACTGGCTACTGGGGTTGTGGTGGACGGATTTATTTTTCATTACTGGCTACTGGGGTTGTGGTGGCCGCATTTATTTTTTAATACTGGCTACTGGGGTTGTGGTGGCCGTATTTATTTTTCATTACTGGCTACTGGGGTTGTGGTGGACGGATTTATTTTTCATTACTGGCTACTGGGGTTGTGGTGGACGGATTTATTTTTCATTACTGGCTACTGGGGTTGTGGTGGACGGATTTATTTTTCATTACTGGCTACTGGGGTTGTGGTGGACGGATTTATTTTTCATTACTGGCTACTGGGGTTGTGGTGGACGGATTTATTTTTCATTACTGGCTACTGGGGTTGTGGTGGCCGCATTTATTTTTTAATACTGGCTACTGGGGTTGTGGTGGCCGTATTTATTTTTCATTACTGGCTACTGGGGTTGTGGTGGACGGATTTATTTTTCATTACTGGCTACTGGGGTTGTGGTGGCCGTATTTATTTTTTAATACTGGCTACTGGGGTTGTGGTGGACGGATTTATTTTTCATTACTGGCTACTGGGGTTGTGGTGGACGGATTTATTTTTCATTACTGGCTACTGGGGTTGTGGTGGCCGCATTTATTTTTTAATACTGGCTACTGGGGTTGTGGTGGCCGTATTTATTTTTCATTACTGGCTACTGGGGTTGTGGTGGCCGTATTTATTTTTCATTACTGGCTACTGGGGTTGTGGTGGACGGATTTATTTTTCATTACTGGCTACTGGGGTTGTGGTGGACGGATTTATTTTTCATTACTGGCTAC
>NC_090751.1:11520149-11532649 GCF_036898095.1 Palaemon carinicauda
GGCGCTTTGTGGTTTGTATTTAGATGCAATTGTAGTGTTGGTATAAAAGACAGACTGACATTGTATAGAAGACAATTAAACAGATTTAGTATAAAAGACAGTTAGACGGATTTAGTATAAACGACTGTCAAGACTGATTTAGTATAAAAGACGATTAGACTGATTATTTATTATTATCATTATTATTATTAATATTATTATTATTATTATTACTTGCTAAGCTACAACCTTAGTTGATTTAGTATAGAAGACTGTTGATTTAGTATAAAGGACAATTAGATTTGTGATTTAATATAATAGACGATTAGAAATGTAAAAGACAATTAGACTGATTTAGTATAAAAGACAATTAGACTGATTTAGTATAAAAGACAATTAGACTGATTTAGTATAAAAGACAATTAGACTGGTGATTTGGTATAAAAGACGATTAGGATGATTGAATATAAAAGGCAATTAGACAGATTTTGTATAAAAGACAATTAGACTTATTTAATATATAAGACACGATTATATGTTTGTTGTTAGGAAAGACGCAAAAAGATTATGTTAATATAGAAGACGCAATTGAATTATGTTAGATGAAAGATCATTGAATTGAGTTAAATATAAGGCAATTAGATTGATGTGGTTGATCTAAAAGATCCGAGTAGCTTAGGCCTATGTCTATAAAATAAGATTGTTGATACAAAAGACGTGATTATAGACCATGTTATTAATCTTTCAATTAAATTAAGTTGATATAAAAAAAAAGTTGTTTTACGAAACGTACAATAATTGGGTTGCTTTAATATGCGATTGAAATGTTTGTGTAAATATTTGTTGAGGGTAGGAACCCTTAACTAACCTAGGTTATAGAGGAAATATTAATGAGAGGAAAGTTGGTGATTAACCAAGATGAAAGAGACAGGATTGAACCAATTAAAATAAGTCATTATGTACCAGTTGGTCCGTGAACAAGTCATTGTTGGATTAAGGGGAGCTGTGTGTAGTGATAGCTAAAGGTTGTATTGTTTAATATGAACTTATAGGTAGTAGGTTGGCCAGGGCACCAGCCACCCGTTGAGATACTACCGCTAGAGAATTATTGTGTCGTTCGACTGGCCAGACAGTACTACATTGGATCCTGCTCTCTGGTTACGGTTCATTTTCATTTTCCTACACACTGAATAGTCTAGTCTGGCTTAATTTTTACATATTCTCATCTGTCCTTATACACCTGACAACACTGAGATTACCAAACAATTCTTCTTCACTCAAGGGGTTAACTAGTGCACTGTAATTATTCAGTGGTCACTTTCCTCTTGGTAGAGGAAGAAGAGACTCTTTAGCTATGGTAAGCAGCTCTTCTAGAAGGACACAATAAAATCAAACCATTGTTCTCTAGTCTTGGGTAGTGCCATAGCCTCTGTACCAATGTCTTCCACTGTCTTGGGTTAGAGTTCTCTTGCTTCAGGGTACACTCGAGCACACTATTCTATCTTACTTCCCTTCCTCTAGTTTTGTTAAAGTTTTATAGTTTATATAGGAGAAATTTATTTTAATATTCCTCTTTAAGTATTTTATTTTCCTTTTTTCCTTTCCTCACTGGGATATTTTTCCTTTTGGAGCTCCTGGGCTTATAGCATTCTGCTTTTCCAAGTAGGGTTGTAGCTTAGCAAGTAATAATAATAATAATGATAATTTTAAAGGCATAATCCTTATGAGTGAGAGATGTTTTGATAATAACAGGACTACGGGTTTAGATCACTGATGGAGTATCAGGGTTCTGGGAATATTTAATGACTTTATATATAACTGTTGAATTAACACTTTTATTTTGCTCTTGTATTTTGTATCCTCCCTTCATAAAAAAAATCTGAACAGCTGTGAATGAATAATGCAATATTTCCTTTCCTCACTGGGCTATTTTTTCCTGTTGGAGCCCTTGGATTTTTAACATTTTTTTTCCAACTAGGATTGTAGCGTAGCTAGTAATAGTAATAATAATAATAATAATAGTAATAATTATAATTATAATAATATGTTGTTTGTAAGTTAGACTTCATTAAAATGCGTATAAAATTTAATGAAATTTAATATATTTATTGGTGTTGTTTTTTTAAAATTATTTGTACCAAATAGATTAATATTTTTATTATTGTTAAGATAAACTGAGCTTATTTTATCATTATTATTATTATTATTATTATTATTATTATTATTATTATTATTATTATTATTATTATTATTATTATTATTATTATTATTATTGTACCAAATAGATCATATCTGGCCGAAGACCAAATTCTGGGCGACGCCATTTACTTGGGCAATCCTTACACCGTTGCTTACGTCATTGTCACGATCTTAACCTTTTGATGTTTTTGATGATGCTGAAAATATTGAATTATTTTTATCTTATATTAGATAGTGCACATTTACAATTACGTTTTAAGATATATATATATATATATATATATATATATATATATATATATATATACATATATATATATATATATATATATATATATATATATATATATGTATATATATATATATTCATCTTAGTATATTTACATGAATAATTTTTCATTTAACAGATATTGTATTTATAATTGCACTTTTTACTATTTATCTAAAAAGGTTTTTGAATAAAAAAATATATAGACTTTAATTATATTCATCGCTACGTAGACTGCATTTGTCAAATGGAAGAACATTACGAAAATTTTCGAATGAATCTTCTCTCTCTCTCTCTCTCTCTCTCTCTCTCTCTCTCTCTCTCTCTCTCTCTCTCTCTCTCAGTGCCATCAATATACCTTCTCGCGTGTACTGTAGTTATTGTGAAAGGAACTTAGCAGTGTCCCGTTGGCCCGAAGCTGCACCCATTTTCTAGCTTTCTACTTTACCTACGTGCTAGGTTCTTTTCTTCCACCTTGCTTCCCAACCACGTGACTTATCCTCCACTATGTAACTAGTGTTTTCCATCTAGTTTTACTTCCGTGCAGAATGGTCTCCCCGGCCCTTAGTGCTCGGCCATATGGACCAAATATAGATCTCTCTCTCTCTCTCTCTCTCTCTCTCTCTCTCTCTCTCTCTCTCTCTCTCTCTCTCTCTCTCTCTCTCTCATTACACCCGGCTTGTGGCTAGAAAAATGTATATTGACACTCCAAGAACATTGTCATGTTCTTAATACTACACAAATCAGTTTTTACTATCCTTAGAAAGCTTAGAAAGTGGTCAGTTTCCGTAGGGGGGTTAATGCATTCATTGCAGCCCTACGCGGTGCATTGTAGGCATCACATAAGGGTCTTTGAAGCGTTATGGCTATAGCGGCAATTGCTTTATATCCAGGTTTATATTAGTTCTTGCTTCTGTTCTTCTATTTTGCTCTCTAACCTCTCTTAACTTTTACCACAAAGTGTAGCTTAAGGATTACCCGTAGTTGCACTTGGGTGCCGAATGGTCTCACAGGACCCAACGCCATGCTAATCATTAACCCAAATTAATCAATTCAAAACCTGAAAAGTTTTCCTGAAGGATCTTTGCAGCCGGTACGCCATGACTGAATGGCCTTCATGGTACCAGCTCTCGGCCATACGGCTCAAATACCATATGTAAAATCCTAGAAGGATAAAAATAATTATGATCAGTTGGGGAAAGGGATTGAATTACTTTGATATACGTATAGTCACATTCTTAGGACTTAGTTTTTACTTGGGTGAAAATTTAAATTGAATAGGCGTGTCGTGTAAGTTCACGCATGCGTGGTTTGTTATGATTGAAAAACTCTCACATTGAGAAAAAGATTGTTTCGTTACGCTTTTTGGAATTAATTGTCGTAGATACATAATGAAGATTAATTTTAAAAAAATAATCTCGTTATTGGAAAAGAGATTAGTTTACCAAACGTTCAGTTGGGCTCCACAAAGCCCTAGAAGAGTTGGAAGACCCAGGCCTACATGCCTGAGGACTATGAAGCGCTTAGTAGATAATGATGAATGAAGATGTATTGAATTAAAAGCTCAAGATAGAAATAACTGGTGGAATCTAACCGAGTCCCTTTCCGTCAATAGGCTTCGGAGATGATGATGATTGGAAAGGTGTTGAATTATTATGTGCTGACAGTATTTAAGCATTTGCCAGTTCAGAAGAGATTTATTGGATAGAACCCTATAGTCCATTTCTTTTAGCGATGCATATTTGCACCGACTCGCAGCGGTGCCCTTTTAGCTCGGAAAAGTTTCGTGAGCGCTGATTGGTTGGAATTATCTCGTCCAACCAATCAGCAATCCGGAAACTTTTCCGAGTTAAAAGGGCACCGCTGCGAGTCGGTGCAAATATGCATCGCTAAAAGAAATGGACTATAGTGTATGTATTAAATTTGTCCAGAATCTTGATTTTTGGGGGATGAAAACGAAAAGTCATAATTATAGTTGACTGCTATTATTATTATTATTATTATTATTATTATTATTATTATTATTATTATTCGCCAAGCTACAACCCTAGTTGGAAAAGCAAGATGCTATAAGCCCAATGGCTCCAACAGGGAGAAACAGCCCAAGTGAGGAAAGGAAATTAGGAAATAAACGCAGTATATATCTACCATAATACAAGATAACTTACACGAGGTTTACTGTGTACTGTGTCGAATGAAAATATGTCCACTCTAAGATGAGGTCATAATACTTTTAAGAGAATCCATTTTTTAATTATATAATTAATTCAGCGAATGAGTCCTCTGTGTAGGTGTATGAAGCGGCTGTTCTTTTGCATTTTTTTTCCCGCACGGTTCATACTTTATTCAGCTGTTGCAGTATTAATATAGAAACAACTTAACTTTTCCTTTTGGGGTAAAAGGTTTTTTTTTAACCTGGAAATAGTTTCTTGCTGGTGTGTATATACTGTATGTATATATATATATATATATATATATATATATATATATATATATATATATATATATATATATATATATATATACATATACAGTATATATATATATATATTTATTTATTTATTTATAGTTATATTTATGTGTGCGCGTGTGTATGTATAAATGTTTAAGTGCATACGTGTATACACACACACACATATATATATATATATATATATATATATATATATATATATATATATATATATATAATTTGTGTGTATGTGTGCGTGTCACCATCATTATCATCATCAGCTGTATCTAGTCCACTGCAGGACAAAGACCTCAGACATGTTCTTCCCCTCCCTTCTGTTTATGGTCTCTCTATACCAGTCTATACCCACAAATTATTATGTAAATCATTGCATGCCTTTTAAAAGCATTGCCACAATGTAAACTATGACGATCATTCATATCTTTTCATGTTAAGATGATTATTATTTGGCCATAAGTTATCTTATCTCTTGCTTCATTTGTCATAAGGAAAGTTCCTTTGTCCATTGGATGACTCAAGATTATACGAACCATATAGCTCTTCTTATGCTTTGGACGAGGCGTTTGTAGCAGACGCGTATATGTAGCGATTTCCTGTGTGGCTTCGTATTGGGAATTCAACGTTACGAAACATTTTCGGAGGGGGGTAGGGAGGGTGTTGCTTGTCATTACAGATTTCAGGTTCTTTTCTTACATCAGTTACGATAATGATATGATGATAATCTATTTTTTTCTTTCATTTGGTGATTTTAGAATTCTTTAAATGAAGATTAATTTGATGGAAAATATACATTTTGGTGTATATATTACTTTCCATAATCAGTAATACATCTCTCTGAGGAGAATTGAATTGGTAATTGCGTGTCTTTTTTTTTCTCCACCGCTTGAGATAAATTGTATAAATTTTTTCAATATTGAAGTTATTTTCTCGTTATCTTGTACTTGAATTACTTTTAAGATTTGTAATATTTGAACGAGAAATTTTATACCCTTATACTGCCTCTTGTTATACAAAACATAAATGTTGTTATACAAAACGTAAATGTAAGGATGCACAATGAGCTCTTCTTCTTCTTCTTCTTCTTCTTCTTCTTCTTCTTCTTCTTCTTCTTCTTCTTCTTCTTCTTCTTTTTTCTTGTCAAAAATTGTGTTAGCGATAGAATGTCATTGTTATTTTAAGTCCTTTTACAATGCTATAGCGTATGTAGAATTGGATGCTCAAAGCTCAGAGAATACACCAAAGTAAAACAATAATATAAACACGATGGCATTCTTAAAACGATATTGATGTTTTAGAAATTTAGATCAAAGAAAAAGGTAAAGAAAACAAGTACCCGTTATTGGATACAGATTTATAATAATGATTAAACTGCACTTTCATTAATGTTGAGTAGCCATTTTTATTTGAAATTTTTATAACCCTAACCTTTTAGATGAAAAAGACAAAGAGTTATCTGAAGAGTTATTTTGCAAGAAAAAAATACTGTTTTAAGTGCGAAAAGTGCTTTGTATCAATAATTAAAAAAAAAAAAAAGATAAATAGTTAAGAACAATGTTGGTAATATTTTCACAGACTGATATATTTTTTCAACTATAATTTTTAGAGTTGTATAATTAATAATATATCGAGTAAAGAGGAATTAATTTGGTTTATTAAATTTAGACAGAAGGTTTTCGTTTAGAATTTAGCCTACACGTAATTTCTTCATGAAGCTGTAGTTCCTGTGTATGGTAACAGTGGTGTGTGGACAATGTATTTTATACTCGCAGGCGCACCTCTCTCTCTCTCTCTCTCTCTCTCTCTCTCTCTCTCTCTCTCATATATATATATATATATATATATATATATATATATATATATACATATATATATATATATACATACATATATATTTGTGTGTGCTATTTTAGTAAAATAAGATATTTGTATTTTATACTCACACGTGCACCCCCCTTCTCTCTCTCTCTCTCTCTCTCTCTCTCTCTCTCTCTCTCTCTCTCTCTCTCTCTCTCTCTCTCTATTAGTAGTGGATATTTATCATAGAGTTGCTCCTATTTATAGCCTCTATGGGCTTTCCCTTAAAAAACGTTAATTTATGGACCCTTGTCCTTTCAAGCGATGGTGATTTAGTAGACAATTAAACCTAAACAGGGAAAAATCCTTAACTTTTTAATGGCATTCATTCTGTTGCAAGTGCTATAAATCCCCGCAAAGAGAGGGGAAATTTATTATGCTGTTATCACGATTAACGTATAATTAACATCAAGGTGATTATTTTATTGTTATCGTTTACGGTATATAATAAAAAAAAACCGTGTAACTGTTTAAGATGAATATTGCTGAATGTAAGAAATTATACCAGATTTTTGTGTTAGTTTAGAGCCGTAGATACGTATATTTTCCTACTTTATTACTATTCTTATCATTATTATTGTTGTTAACATTGCTATTGTCATTTTAACATACGTATTTCCATGAACATGCAGATTTGTCTGCCTAGATTATTGATTTATTATGAACCAACATTATTATTATTATTATTATTATTATTATTAATATTGATAGCCACAAAAGTACCACGATCATGCACAAGTACCACGGACGAGCACATGCGCAAATAAGTACCACGAACATGCACATACGCAAATGAGTACCACGAACATGCACACTCGCAGATAAGTACCACGGACGAGCACATACGCAAATAAGTACCACGAACATGCACATACGCAAATGAGTACCACGAACATGCACACTCGCAGATAAGTACCACGGACGAGCACATAGGCAAATAAGTACCACGACCATGCACATACGCAAATGAGTACCACGGACGTGCACATACGCAAATAAGTGCCACGGACATGCATATACGAAAAATAAGTACCACGATCATGCACATACGCAAATATGTACCACGAACATGCACACACGCAAATAAGTACCACGAACATGCCCACACGCAATTAAGTACCACGATCATGCACATACGCAAATAAGTACCACGAACATGCACACTCGCAAACTTCGATTTTCGCCACCAGTGCGACCTCCGTAACCTTTGAACTTTCGAGGTGATTAATGACCGGAATACGAACAGTAGTGGAAGACTTTTATTCCTATAGCCACGAGTAAAGGAGAGGAAGCTTAGGGAAAGAGCAACAGCGTCAGACGACAACAGCGCCTCTCGAAATACAAACAAGAGAGCTATCTCCGTTTTCGCAGAAGCGTTTGCTTAAATGCGTTTTCACGCGGGCGCTTTAAACCTCTTGTTTGCTTGCAGTGTGCGATTTTGGGCTGTTTGTTTCATTTGGCTGAGCTGTACGAGTCGGTTTTTTATTGTATGCTCAAGCTAGGTATTATTACTACTTGACTTTTAGTTTTGTTTTGGCTTTTGTAATACAAAATATTTTTCGTCTTAATTATTTGAACATTACAATTGATGTTCGTTTGATGGACCGATGCTATTTGTGTATTGTCTAAGAGGAATTAACTACCTGGTGTTTCCCGGTCGGGGGTTCGAGTCCCGCTCAGACTCGTTAGTGCCATTAGTGTCTGCAACCTTACCATCCTTGTGAGCTAAGGTTGGGAGGTTTGGGGGAGTCTATAGGTCTTATCTATTGAGTCATCATCAGCCACTGCCTGGCCCTCCCTGGTCCTAGCTTCGGTGGAGAGGAGGCTTGGGCAAAGATCATATAATATATGGTCATTCTCTAGGGCATTGTCCTGATTGCTAGGGCAATGTCACTGTCCCTTGCCTTTGCCATTTATGAGCGACCTTTAAACCCTTTAAAGCTTTGAAGGTCGCTCATGAATGGCAGAGGAATGGACAGTGACATCCCCTATCAAGAAGGACAAAGCCTTAAAGACTGATCATATGCTCAAGCGCCCCTCTCCACCCGAGCTGGGACCAAGGAGGGATAGGCAATGGCTGCTGATGACTCAGCTCCTTAGCTCAGAAGGATGATGCAGTTGCAGCGATTAAAGAAACTAGCGAGTTTGAGCGGGACTCGAACCCCCGTGTGGCGTTCACCAGTCAGGGACGTTACCTCATTGGCCACCACAACCCTAAACTGTTAATTGTCGTTCACAAGATTTATTCTTACACAATTTTTGGTATCTATGAGGATAGATGTCGGAAATTGATACTATTGCTCTCTTTGCATTTAGATAGTTTTTTTTTTTCATCATTTATTAATTATTCTTATGCATATAGGTTATCTGCGAGGATAGATGTTTGGAATTCGATGTTATTGCTCTCTTTATGTTTAAACAATCTGAACAGTAACAAAAGTACAAATAATAAAAGTGTACAACCATTTGTAGCGCTTTGTACGAAAAGTCTCATGTCAAGGAAAAAAAATATATATCAATTTATTGTAATGATCGAGAAACAGTTGCGCAAATCGTAAGAGTGTACATCGAGGTATAGCACGTTTCACGAAAAGTCTTTCATGTTAAGGAATAAAAAATATAAATAAATTTATTGTAATGATCGAGAATGTTATACAAATCTTAAAAGTGTACATCGAGGTGTAGCACATTTCACGAAAAGTCTTTCATGATAAGGAATAAAAAATATAAATTTATTGTAATGATCGAGAAAGTTATGCAAATCGTAAGAGAGTACATCGAGGTATAGCACTTGGCACGAAAAGTTTTTAATGGCAAGTTAAAAAAGGATCAATTTATTGTAATGATCGAGAAAGTTAAGCAAATCGTAAAAGTGTACATCGAAGTGTAGCACTTTTCACGAAAAGTCTTTCATGTCAAGGAAAAAAAAAAGATAAATTTATTGTAATGATCGAGAAAGTTATGCAAATCGTAAAAGTGTACATCGAAGTGTAGCACTTTTCACGAAAAGTCTTTCATGTCAAGGAAAAAAAAAAAGATAAATTTGTTGTAATGATCGAGAAAGTTATGCAAATCGTAAAAGTGTACATCGAAGTGTAGCACTTTTTACGAAAAGTCTTTCATGTCAAGGAAAAAAAAAAGATAAATTTATTGTAATGATCGAGAAAGTTATGCAAATCGTAAAAGTGTACATCGAAGTGTAGCACTTTTCACGAAAAGTCTTTCATGTCAAGGAAAAAAAAAAGATAAATTTATTGTAATGATCGAGAAAGTTATGCAAATCGTAAAAGTGTACATCGAAGTGTAGCACTTTTTACGAAAAGTCTTTCATGTCAAGGAAAAAAAAAAGATAAATTTATTGTAATGATCGAGAAAGTTATGCAAATCGTAAAAGTGTACATCGAAGTGTAGCACTTTTTACGAAAAGTCTTTCATGTCAAGGAAAAAAAAAAAGATAAATTTATTGTAATGATCGAGAAAGTTATGCAAATCATAAAAGTGTACATCGAAGTGTAGCACTTTTCACGAAAAGTCTTTCATGTCAAGGAAAAAAAAAAGATAAATTTATTGTAATGATCGAGAAAGTTATGCAAATCGTAAAAGTGTACATCGAAGTGTAGCACTTTTTACGAAAAGTCTTTCATGTCAAGGAAAAAAAAAAGATAAATTTATTGTAATGATCGAGAAAGTTATGCAAATCGTAAAAGTGTACATCGAAGTGTAGCACTTTTTACGATAAGTCTTTCATGTTAAGGAATAGAAAATATAAATTTATTGTAATGATCGAGATCGTTATGCAAATCGTAAAAGTGTACATCGAAGTGTAGCACATTTCACGAAAAGTCTTTTATGTTAAGGAATGAAAAATATAAATTTATTGTAATGATCGAGAAAGTTATGCAAATCGTAAAAGTGTACATCGATGTGTAGCACATTTCACGAAAAGTCTTTCATGTTAAGGAATAGAAAATATAAATTTATTGTAATGATCGAGAAAGTTATGCAAATCGTAAAAGTGTACATCGAAGTGTAGCACATTTCACGAAAAGTCTTTTATGTTAAGGAATGAAAAATATAAATTTATTGTAATGATCGAGAAAGTTATGCAAATCGTAAAAGTGTACATCGAGGTGTAGCACTTTTCACGAAAAGTTTTATGTTAAGGAATAAAAAATATAAAATTTATTGTAATGATCGAGAAAGTTACACAAATCTTAAAAGTGTACATCGAGGTGTAGCACTTTTCACGAAAAGTCTTTTATGTTAAGGAATAAAAAATATAAATTTATTGTAATGATCGAGAAAGTTATGCAAATCGTAAAAGTGTACATCGAAGTGTATCACTTTGCACGAAAAGTTTTTGATGGCAAAAAAAAAAAAAAATAGATAGATAAATAAAAAAAAAATGACCGATTTCTACCAAACCTTGAACGAGTACAGAAGACGTTTAAAGATTGGGACGAAATGTCTAGACGAAATGACCTGCTCCGTCGATTCCTACCGCCTGGTCAAATAGGATCGGACTGCGTTTCACCTGAGCACGAAACGGATGACAGGGTGGAGGAGGTGGAGAACGCCGGAGCACCTGAGCGAGTGACGAGTTGAGTGAGGGCTTGGTGGGTTTTTCATTGGGGGGGGGAAGGGGAAGGGATAGTGTATCGGGTCAATACTTGCTGGAATACCTTCCTCTCTCTCCCCCCCCCCCTTTCCAGTATCCCAACTTTGTACGTCAGGGGTGTACACGCACGTACACTCGCCTATCTTGATGGGTGTAAAGTGGCATGTGCGCATATAGCTTCGTTCGATGGAGAGAGAGAGAGAGAGAGAGAGAGAGAGAGAGAGGAGAGAGAGAGAGAGAGAGAGAGAGAGAGAGAGAGAGAGAGACGATATCCAGGAGGAGAGGTGGATGGAAATCCAGTGCCAGTGCCATCTAGGTGTTGATAGCGGTCTGGTGGTCGAAGTGCCACTCTGGCTTCTCCCTTCCACGAAAGGTGCGTGAAATTGTCCGGGGTGCCTGCGTGGGCCTTCATTGGGTGGGGCACTTGCGCTCCTGTCGCTCCTGCTTCTGCTGCTGCTTCTCCTGCTTCCGCCACTGCTGGAGTGTATGTTTGTGTGTACTCGTGTCGCGACTGCACCTACACCCTCTCGGTTTTGGATTGAAAGGGGGGGTTCAGCTTCGGTTGCTTGTGTAGTATTTCGAGAGTGCCATCGGGTGACGGGCGAGCAAGGCAAGCTCGGCTTCTTCTCCCTCTTCGGGAGATACAGGAGCGTCACTTCTTCAGGAAAACAGACCCTAAGGAGCAGAGGTCTTATATCCTATTCAATTCGTTTCAGTCCGTTCAATTCTTTCGCCGCTGCTTCGTTTGAAGGTAATGTTAACGGGAATTTATTTTTCCCCCCTTAAACGCGTAAACTTTATGGGCAACCTGTTAGGCTCTTGTTTGGATAAAGGTGAAAAAGAGGGGGCGGGAGATAGACGCTTGCAGTCTTCCTTTTTCATGCTTCTTATTTTGGGAACTTGAGATGATCCTTTTTCATACTTTTTCATAATTTTTTTTTTCTACATATTTTGAAACTAGTCAATTTTGCTAAAGTTTATATAGTTTATATAGGAAATATTTTATGTTTCCTTTCCTCACTAAACTATTTTCCCTGTTGGACCCCTGGGGGTATAGCATCCTTCTTTTCCACCTAGGGTTGTAGCTTAGCAAGTAATAATAATAATAA
>NC_090751.1:11537358-11544858 GCF_036898095.1 Palaemon carinicauda
TTTGTATCAATAATTCTTGACTTTGTTCGACCAAAAAATAGAACAGAAACAGAAAGTGTTTAAAGATTTAAATGCCACTCATGAATTGCAGAGGCAAGGGATAGTGACATTGCCCTAGCAAACAGGACAATGCCCTAGATACTGAGCGCCCAAGCCCCCTCTCCATCCAAGCTAGGACCAGGGAGGGCCAGGCAAAGGCTGCTGATGATTCAACAGATAGACCTTTAGGCTCCCCCCAAACCCGACAACCTTAGCTCACACGGATGATAAGGTTGCAGACATTGAAAGAACTAACGAGTCTGAGCGGGACTCGAACCCCCGTTTGGCAAACACAAGGCAGAGACGTTACCAATCAGATCAATGTCTATATTATTTTCACCGACAGATATATTTTACCAGTATAATTTTTTTAAAGAGGTATTGCATAATTAATAATGTCTCAAGTAAAGAGGAATTAATTTGGTTTATTAAATTTAGACAGAAGTTTTTCGTTCAGAATTTAGCCTACACGTAATTTTCTTTATAAAGCTGTAGTTTCTGTGGATGGTTAACAGTGGTGTGTGGACATTGTATTTTCTACACACACACACCCTCCCATCTCTCTCTCTCTCTCTCTCTCTCTCTCTCTCTCTCTCTCTCTCTCTCTCTCTCCCCTCCCTCCCTATATTAGCAGTGGATATTTATCATAGAGTTGCTCCTATTTATAGCCTCTATGGGCTTTCCCTTAAAATACGCTAATTTATGGACCCTTGTCCTTTCAAGCGATGGTGATTTAGTAGACAATTAAACCTAAACAGGGAAAAATCCTTAACTTTTTAATGACATTCGTTCTGTTGCAAGTGCTATAAATCCCCGCAAAGGGAGTGGAAATTTATAATGCTGTTACCACGATTAACGTATATAATTAACATCAAGGTGATTATTTTATTGCTATCATTTACGCCATATATATATATATATATATATATATATATATATATATATATATATATATAATATATATATATATATATATATAGATAAAACATTATCGTGTAACTGTTTAAGATGAATATTGCTGAGTTTTCATAGTTGCTATAAAATGAAATTCTTCTTATATAGGAAAATGATACTAGATTTTGGTGTAGTTTAGAGTCGTAGATACGTATATTTCCCGACTTTATTACTATTCTTATCATTATTATTGTTGTTAACATTGCTATTGTCATTTCAACATCCGTATTTCCATGAACATGTACATTTGTCTGCCTAGATTATTAATTTATTTGTTATTGTTGTGATAACGATAGTTATTATAAGCCAACAGTATTATTATTATTATTATTATTATTATTATTATTATTATTATTAATTAGTGATAGCCACATAAGTACCACGAACATGCACATACGCAAATAAGTACCACGAACATGCCCACACGCAAATGAGTACCACGAACATGCACATACGCAAATAAGTACCACGAACATGCCCACACGCAAATAAGTACCACGAACATGCACACACGCAAATAAGTACCACGAACATGCCCACACGCAAATAAGTACCACGAACATGCCCACACGCAAATAAGTACCACGAACATGCACACTCGCAAACTTCGATTTTCGCCACCAGTGCGACCTCCGTAACCTTTGAACTTTCGAGGTGATTAATGACAGGAATACGAACAGTAGTGGAAGACTTTTATTCCTATAGCCACGAGTAAAGGAGAGGAAGCTTAGGGAAAGAGCAACAGCGTCAGTCGACAACAGCGCCTCTCGAAATACGAGCTAAACAAGAGAGCTACCTCCGTTTTTGCGGAAGCGTTCGCTAAATGCGATTTCACGCGGGCGCTTTAAACCTCTTGTTTGCTGGCAGAGTGCGATTCTGGCTGTTGTTACATTTGCCTGAGCTGTACGAGTCTGTGTTTTATTGTATGCTTAAGCTTGGTATTATTACTACTTGACTTTTCGTTTTGTTTTGGCGTTTGTAATACAAACTGTTTTTCGAATGATGACTTGAACATTACGATTGATGTTCGTTTGATGGAGCGATGCTATTTGTGTATTGTCTAAGAGGAATTAACTGATGTTTGATGTTTTCATGTGAAATGCAACTCTCTTGCCTTTTAAAGGTTTAAATGTCGCTCATGAATGGCAGAGGAATGGACAGTGACATCCCCTATCGAGCAGGACAATGCCCTAAAGACTGATCATATGCTCAAGCGACCCTCTCCACCCAAGCTGGGATCAAGGAGGGCCAGACAATGGCTGCTGATGACTCAGCTCCTTAGCTCAGAAGGATGGTGCAGTTGCAGCGACCAAAGAAATTAAAGAGTTTAAGCGGGACTCGAACCCCAGTGTGGCGTTCACCAATCAGGGACGTTACCTCATCGGCCATCACAACCCTAAACTGTTAATTGTCGTTCACAAGATTTATTTTTTCACAATTTTTGGTATCTATGAGGATAGATGTCGTTAATTGATACTATTGCTCTCTTTGCATTTAGATAGTTTGTTTTTCTCATCATTTATTAATTATTCTTATGCATATAGGTTATCTTTGAGGATAGATGTCTGGAATTCGATGTTATTGCTCTCTTTATGTTTAAACAATCTGAACAGTAACAAAAGTACAAATAGTAAAAGTGTACAACCAATTGTAACGCTTTGTACGAAAAGTTTTAATGGCAAGTTAAAAAAAGGATCAATTTATTGTAATGATCGAAAAAAGTTATGCAAATCGTAAAAGTGTACATCGAGGTGTAACACTTTTCACGAAAAGTCTTTATTGTCAAGTTGAAAAAGGATGAATTTATTGTAATGATCGAGAAAGTTATGCAAATCTTAAAAGTGTACATCGAGGTGTAGCACTTTCCACGAAAAGTCTTTTATGTTAAGGAATAAAAAATATAAATTTATTGTAATGATCGAGAAAGTTATGCAAATCGTAAAATTGTACATCGAGGTGTAACACTTTTCACGAAAAGTTTTTTTATGTAAAAAAAAAAAAAAAAAATCCGATTTCTACCAAACCTTGAACGAGTACAGAAGACGTTTTAAGATTGGGACGAAATGTCTAGACGAAATGACCTGCTCCGTCGATTCCTACCGCCTGGTCAAATAGGATCGGACTGCGTTTCACCTGAGCACGAAACGGATGACAGGGTGGAGGAGGTGAAGGAGGAGGTGGAGAACGCAGGAGCACCTGAGCGAGTGACGAGTTGAGTGAGTGAGGGCTTGGTGGGTTTTTCATTGGGGGGGGGGGAGGGATAGTGTATCGGGTCAATACTTGCTGGAATACCTTCCTCTCTCCCCTCTTCCAGTATCCCAACTTTGTACGTCAGGGGTGTACACGCACGTACACTCGCCTATCTTGATGGGTGTAAAGTGGCATGTGCGCATATAGCTTCGTTCGATGGAGAGAGAGAGAGAGAGAGAGAGAGAGAGAGAGAGAGAGAGAGAGAGGAGAGAGAGAGAGAGAGAGAGAGAGAGAGACGATATCCAGGAGGAGAGGTGGATGGAAATCCAGTGCCAGTGCCATCTAGGTGTTGATAGCGGTCTGGTGGTCGAAGTGCCACTCTGGCTTCTCCCTTCCACGAAAGGTGCGTGAAATTGTCCGGGGTGCCTGCGTGGGCCTTCATTGGGTGGGGCACTTGCGCTCCTGCTCCTGCTGCTTCTGCTGCTTCCGCCACTGCTGGAGTGTATGTTTGTGTGTACTCGTGTCGCGACTACACCTACACCCTCTCGGTTTTGGATTGAAAGGGGGGGTTCAGCTTCAGCTGCTTGTGTAGTATTTCGAGAGTGCCATCGGCTGACGGGCGAGCAGGCAAGCTCGGCTTCTCCCTCTTCGGGAGATACAGGAGCGTCACTTCTTCAGGAAAACAGACCCTTGGGAACCGAGGTCTTATATCCTATTCAATTCGTTTCAGTCCGTTCAATTCTTTCGCCGCTACTTCGTTTGAAGGTAATGTTAACGGGAATTTATTTTTTTCCCCTTAAACGCGTAAACTTTATGGGCAACCTGTTAGGTTCTTGTTTGGATAAAGGTGAAAAAGAGGGGGCGGGAGATAGACGCTTGCAGACTTCCTTTTTCATGCTTCTTATTTTGGGAACTTGAGATGATCCTTTTTCATACTTTTTCATACTTTTTTTTTTATTACATATTTAGAAATTAGTTAATTTTGTTAAACTTTTTATAGTTTATATAGGAAATATTTTATGTTTCCTTTCCTCACCGGGCTATTTTCCCCTGTTGGAGCCCCTTGGGCGTTATAGCATCCTGCTATTCCAACTAGAGTTGTAGCTTAGCCAGTAATAATAATAATAATAATAACAATAATAATAATAATAATAACACGTTGGTCTTTCAGGAAGACATAGTAACTTCGCTGTCTTCAAACTTAAAAGTGACCCATTGATTAAATGATTGTTTTCATATACAAATGATTTCATTATCATTATACATACCCCATTATCGTGTTATTAATTGGTATCAGTATTGATGTTTTAATACTTTTGCGTCGTAAGTTTATTTATGAATGATCAATTGTAATTATTTATGGGTGTTGATTATTTGAATTATTACAGCGTATTAAATGCGTAAGCTAGTCAATAGCATTTTGTTACTTATTGGTAATAATATTCTGACCAATTTTAGCCTTGTATGGAATACACACACGTATGAATATAACAGTGTGTGTGTGTATATATATATATATACTATATATATTATATATATATATATATATATTATATATATATATATATATATATATATATGTGTGTGTATATATATATCTATATACCTATATATATTATATATATATATATATATATATATATATATGTGTGTATATATATATCTATATACCTATATATATATATATATATATATTATATATATATATATATATATATATATTATATATATATATATATATATATAGTGTGTGTGTGTACTTTGAGCTTATTACCCACCTAAAGTTTCCATACGAAATAGACTAGCATATAGCCGCATTTTATTTACTCTTATTAATCCAATCCAACACACACACACAGTAGTTGTGCAGTAGCATAGTAGCCGATGACAAAAGAAAATACCAATTTTTAGTCGCTTGTTTCAAGGAATGCTGTCATCACGAAACGTGTACGGTTCTAGAGAGAGAGAGAGAGAGAGAGAGAGAGAGAGAGAGAGAGAGAGAGAGAGAGAGAGAGAGAGAGAGAGAGAGAGAGAAAGTAAGTAAGTTTGCGTTACCCTGCATGTAACTGTTGAGCGCCTGTGCTGGTCACACACATACAGGAGATCGCAGCTGGCTATTGACCGACGCAAATGCTTATTGCAACCAGGTAAAGCTACGACAGAGAGAGAGAGAGAGAGAGAGAGAGAGAGAGAGAGAGAGAGAGAGAGAGAGATAGTGTGTTAAGGGTATCAAATTATTATTATTATTATTATTATTATTACTAGCTAAACTACAACCCCTGTTGGAAAAGCAAAATGTTATAAGCCAAGGACCCCAACAGGGAAAAATAGCCCAGTGAGGAAAGGAAGTAAGGAAATAAATGATAATAATAAGATATACGATTATTACTAGCTAGGCTACAACCCTAGTTGGAAAAGCAAGATGCTTTAAGCCCAGGGGCTCCAACAGGGAAAAATAGCCCAGTGAGGAAAGGAAGTAAGGAAATCAAGGTAATATTAAGATATACGATTATTACTAGCTAAGCTACAACTCTAGTTGGAAAAGCAAGATGATATAAGCCCAAGGGCTCCAACAGGGAAAAAATAGCCCAGTGAGGAAAGGAAGTAAGGAAATAAATGAAGGTAATAATAAGATATACGATTATTACTAGCTAAGCTACAACCCTAGTTGGAAAAGCAAGATGCTATAAGCCCAAGGGCCCCAACAGGGAAAAATAGCCCAGTGAGGAAAGGAAGTAAGGAAATAAATGAAGATAATAATAAGATATACGATTATTACTAGCTAAGCTACAACCCTAGTTGGAAAAGCAAGATGCTATAAGCCCAGGGGCTCCAACAGGGAAAAATAGCCCAGTGAGGAAAGGAAGTAAGGAAATAAATGAAGATAGTAAGATATGCGAATATCGTTGGGACAAGGAAGAGATAATTTGACGCGTTTGGGAATAGCCTAGAGAGAGAGAGAGAGAGAGAGAGAGAGTGAGGAGGAGAGAGAGAGAAGAGAGAGAGAGAGAGAGAGAGAGGAGAGAGAGAGAGAGAGAGAGGTACTCATTGTGTAAGCAATATGAACTTGGCGTAACAAAGGAATACGTTTTTGGCGTCTGTATATTTTGTTATTTTTGAAGTATAAAATCAGTATAATGTAATATGTTTTATAGCTACCAGTTAAAACTCTAGAAATTATGCAATGTCAATGTTTGTATTGACACGAAAACATGTGTTTTTTGTTTACCTGGTCATCTTTAAGGTTTCTAGTGGATGAAAAAAGTCAAATGTTTAATCTTGGTGATCAAATGATTTCCTCTTAAGATTTTGTTTTCCATGAATATATATTTATTATATATATGGATATATATATATATATATATATATATATATATATATAATATATATAATATATATATATGAAATATATATATGGATATATATATACATATATGTATATATATTATGTATATATATATATATTATATATATATATATATATATTGCTAGATAGATATATATATTTCCATGAATATGTTTTTTTATGTTTTTCATTATATTTTTGACATTTTGTATTTGACTCATTATATCAGCTTTTCTAGAATTGCTTTCATTACTGCGTAATTGATACTTAGGGAAGTCTGCTGCCTTAAGGTTTAATTCTATTTTCAATCCTATTCTGGTTCATGGATTAATTTAATCTTTTATGTTATTTTCCTATTTTCCACACTTGAGTATTCTATTATTATTATTATTATTATTATTATTATTATTATTATTATTATCATTATTAATAATAATAATAATAATAATAATAATAATAATAATAATAATAATATCATTTAAGCTACAACCCTGGTTGGAAAAGCAGGATGCTATAAGCCCAAGGGCTCCAATAGGAAAAAATAACCCAGTGAGGATATAAAATAGATAAACATCATGAGAAATAATGAATGATGGAAAAAAATGACCCAGTGAGGATATGAATTAGATAAACATCATGGGAAATAATGAATGATTAATATGATACACCTTGAGATGAGGACTATGAAGCGCGAAGCAGAAGAAGATGAATGGAAAAGTATTAAATTTAAAGTTCAAGACAGAGACGACTTTCGAACCTAACCGAGGCCCTTTTGCGTCAATAGGCGTAGGAGGATATGATGATGATGATGAAAGGGTTAAGATCAGTAACAAGGTTAAAAGTGATCTGGTCATATATAAGCTATGAGGAGAGACTGATGTCAGTCAGTTCAATAAAAAAAAAGGAAAAAAAAAATATGTTGGTGTGTTACGTGCTAATGTGTGCCCCTGATATCTCGTAATTAGTTTAAG
>NC_090751.1:11549858-11552358 GCF_036898095.1 Palaemon carinicauda
TTAAGTAATTCTTTTTAGTCTTATTCTTTAAGCACGTTCGCTTACAGATCGTTTCACGAGTATATGATAACTGATGGCTCGAGAGAATGGATTTTTTTATATATATAATTTAATTTAGAGTTTTCGAAAGTCATGTATTTTCCTTACCTCACTGGGCTATTTGCCCTGTTGGAGTCCTTGGGCTTGTAGCATCCTGGTTTTCCTACTAGGGTTTAAGCGTGGCTAGTAATAATACTGTATTCCCTATATAATGAAGAGCAAGTGTCTAGCTATATATATATATATATATATATATATATATATATATATATATATATATATATATATATAATATATATATATATATATATATTCTATATATATGTATATAATATATATATATATATATATATATATATATATATATATATATATATATATATATATAGTATATATATATATAATATATCTTTCCGGTCACGTTCAGCTCTCCCCGTCCCAAGATATAGGGAAGAGGAAGTAGTCATACCCTGTTTACAGGTGTGTGTTTGTGTATATATATGTATCTCAATATTCAGACGTCATTTTTGACGGGTTGTGTACACTAGAAATGATATTGGTTTATCTTGAGTAAAATAAAAATCACGCACACATACATACACAAAGTTGAACATGCCCCCTAAAAGACTTTTTTATTTTTTCTAGTAATCCTTTAAGTTACGTTTTCCATTTAACATGTGCCGTTTTTAGATGGGTCTTAAAGCTTTGGCGATTAATCTCAGATAGCTGTTGTTTAGGCTTCAACCCACATCTCTGAGCAACTTCATTAATCTCACCTTTAACCTTTGAAGGTTTTTGGACTAAAAGCAGGATTTCGGTGCTTTTGGATAATGGCTTAAAGGTGGGCTGACGTGTTTGGGCTCTCTCTCTCTCTCTCTCTCTCTCTCCTCTCTCTCCTCTCCTCTCTCTCTCTCTCTCTCTCTCTCTCTCTCTGAGTAGGAAGTTATACATTCGTGGGGCCTTAATGAAATTAGAACATCTTGTTTTGACTGACTCTCTCTCTCTCTCTCTCTCTCTCTCTCTCTCTCTCTCTCTCTCCTCTCTCTCTCTCTCTCTCTCTCTCTCTCAGTAGGAAGTTATATACATTCGTAAGTCCTTAATGAAATTAGAATATCTCTCTCTCTCTCTCTCTCTCTCTCTCTCTCTCTCTCTCTCTCTCTCTCTCTCTCTC
Organism: Palaemon carinicauda; assembly: GCF_036898095.1. Classification (NCBI taxonomy): domain Eukaryota; kingdom Metazoa; phylum Arthropoda; class Malacostraca; order Decapoda; family Palaemonidae; genus Palaemon; species Palaemon carinicauda. The sequence continues at coordinate 11,551,069 of NC_090751.1, forward strand.
TCTCTGTAGGAAGTTGTATATACATACGTGGGGCCTTAATGAACTTAGAACATCTTGTTTTGACTGACTCTCTCTCTCTCTCTCTCTCTCTCTCTCTCTCTCTCTCCTCTCTCTCTCTCTCCTCTCTCTCTCTCTCTCTCTCTCTCTCTCTCTGAAATTATATACATTTGTAAAGGCCAGATTAAATTACAATATATCTGTTGTTTTGACGTACTTGTTTTAAATGTTGAGACCGCATGATACTGGACACTGGGATGGACAGTACTATAGTCGTTCTATAGCATTTAATTTAATCAGGTAAATTAATTAATTTGGGGAATTATTTGGACCGACATGTCAGCATATACTTGTATGTCAAACTTTGTTTAAGCTTAAAGTATTACTGATGTGTTCTTCAGTTCTCGGTACAAGTTTAAATATGTTATTTTCATTCTTATTTATATGAGGTTTTTTTGTGGCATTCTAAGTGAAACATTTAATCTCTTTGGTTCTTTGGTTATTCTAAATGAAACTTGAAATAGTTTGGTTATTTAAATGAAACTTGAATTAGTTTGGTGATTTTAAATTAACCTTGAATTAGTTTGTTTATTTTAAATGAAACTTGAATTAGTTTGTTTATTTTAAATGAAACTTGAATTAGTTTGTTTATTTTAAATGAAACTTGAATTAGTTTGGTTATTCTAAAAGAAACTTGAATTAGGTTGGTTATTCTAAAAGAAACTTGAATTAGTTTGGTTATTTTAAATGAAACTTGAAACAGTTTGGTTATTTTAAATGAAACTGAAATTAATGAGATATTGAAGGTGAACCTTAAGTTATTTAGTGCAACTTATTTACGGGGGCATTCTTAGTAAAACTTGAATTACTGAATCATTTTAATCGAAACTTTATTTACTGGGAGGTTGTTTGTAAAATGTAAGTAAAAAGATAATTTAAAATCTAGCTTGTATACTGGGACATTTTTAAGTGAAACTTGAATTACTTTCATATTCTAGGTAATGTCCTGCTTCTATGTTAAGGTGATACTTGGCAATATCGAATAATTAGGCTGCATTTCAGGTTGTGAAAAGAGTATTTAGTGTTTATCTAGTGTAATTTTAAGTCAAACTAGGTCAAGAGTATTTAAAAGTTGTCAAGAATGGTAGATATTTTTACTTGATTATTGAGTACAGATTTTTTTTTTGCTACATTTCTTTGATTCATTAAAAAATATTTATAATTTTAAAAATGATAATGATCATAAATCTTACTCCGCACAATATTTTATTATGTGGTTATTAGCTTATTAGA